>NC_080650.1:12985263-13193348 GCF_027579445.1 Ammospiza nelsoni | reverse complement strand
AGAAGAGAAGAGAAGAGAAGAGAAGAGAAGAGAAAAACCAGATCCAGGGAAAAAGCTCCAGTGGGGAAAGGAAAACAGAGAAACCAGTTTAGGTTAGGTTAAGGTTAGGAGTGTGGCTTTCTGGGAACCTCCAGGAAAGGTGGAGAGGGACTGAGGATAAGGGATGGAATGGCTTCAAAGGGACAGAGAGGAGGGGGCAGAGCAGCAGGAGGGAGGAAGGTAGGAAACGTCTGGGCACATGAGGCCTCCAAAGGCCCCCAAAAAAGACAAACTTCTCATTTTTTGTCTTTAACACCAGGATCTTCATCTCTGTGAGAGCTTGGGGCACTCACCTGGAGAGGAGAAGGCTCCAGGGAGAGCTCAGAGCCCCTTGCAGGGCCTGAAGGGGCTCCAGGAGAGCTGGAGAGGGACTGGGGACAAGGGATGGAGGGACAGGACACAGGGAATGGCTCCCAGTGCCAGAGGGCAGGGCTGGATGGGATATTGGGAATTGGGAATTGTTCCCTGGCAGGGTGGGCAGGCCCTGGCACAGGGTGCCCAGAGCAGCTGTGGCTGCCCCTGGATCCCTGGCAGTGCCCAAGGCGAGGCTGGACATTGGGGCTGGGAGCAGCCTGGGATAGTGGGAGGTGTCCCTGCCAGGGCAGGGGTGGCACTGGGTGGGTTTCAATGTCCCTTCCCACCCAAAGCATTCCATGTGTCTGTGGTTCCATAGCCTTGTTTAAGCCCACACTCCCAGGAGGGAGCCAATGTCATACAGGGCCATTCCCCAGCTGTGGCATTTTCCAAGCACTGCCTGCTGGGATGAGCTGTGCCAGCCTTCCTGGAACACAACTCTTTGATACCAAACACAGAACTTTGGGCCTGAAAGGACCAGTGTGATATTTAAACTGATTTTATGGATGGAGATATTTTTGACCCTGTTAAGTGTGGAATGAGCCTGATCATTTGTGTTTAATCAAACATCCTGCAAACAACATCTGGATTTTATTGGATGAGATGGGGTCTAAACCTGTGGCCCTTCAGGACCCTTTCCCATTTCTTGTACTTTTATTTTTAATTGGAATTTGCTCTGCTTCACCACCCAGTGCTGGTCACTTTGCTGGTGCTCCATGGAGCACATTCCCACGTCCTTCCCTCCGAGCCTGTTTACACATCACACAACAAATCGTTTTTCAGCCTTGTCTGGCTTTTTCTTGATAGCCAGAATGTATTGAATTCCTTCTGTGTTTCATAAAATCTCATTTCCCAAGCTTCCAAATAATTGTATTGCTGCTCACTCTTCTAGCTTCAATTTTTCACTTGACTAAATGCACTTTTCCAAGATTAATCCCATCATTGCCCCATGGGATGTAAAATAACCAACTAATCCCGGGTTTATCTATTTGCAGATCACCCCCCAGGCTTTTTATCCCTGGGCTTGGGAGATCCCATGAAAATCTTGGATTTTGAGGGGGAAAGAGGTGGAGTTTGTGTGCAGACAGTGAGAGGGTTGGCTCCTTTGGCAAAGGCTCCTCACACACCTCGTTGCTGATGCAGAAATTGTGACATTAATGGGACACTGGGTGCTTTGTCCTGCTTGTGTGGGGCTTGGCACAGGTTCTTGTCACGTTTGCCAGAAGTTTTGATGTCTCCTCCTGTACCTGGCGATATTTAATGATGAAATAAAACTAAATCTGCTTCTGGGAGACTCCGGGGCTGGGTTGGAGGCAGAAGTATCCCAGTCTCCCCAGGGAATCCCAGCCATGAACACCAGCATCCTTTCAAGGGCTTTAATGGACAAATTCTATGGCATATTTATGTCTTGCTTTGGAAATTCTGCCTCATTAGGAGTTCTTGGGATAAAAGCAGACACTGATCCATCTTTAATGCTTCCACTAATGCTTTAATGGAAGCAGCAGGAGCTTCCATCGATCTGCTCTGGGGTCCTGGCAGGGGGATGCTGAAAGCAGAGGGGTTCAAGGGGCCAGCTCCTCCTGTCCTTGGTGTGCTCCTGTCCCACCTCCTTGACACACCATGGAGTGTTGTCCAGTACTCCAAAATAAGGGAAAAAATTCACTAGGAGAGTCCCAGCCATGATCACCAGTATCTTCTCCAGGGCTTTAAAGGACAATTTCTATGGGATATTTTATGTCTTGGTTTAGAAATCCTCCCTCATTAGGACCTCTTTACAGGGATGAGATGATCAGCAGGCACTGATCGATCTTTAATGACCCCAGGATTTAGAACAGGAGCTTCCATTGATCTGCTCTGGGGTCTGACAGGGGGAGGCTGAAAGCAGAGGTGGCTCAAGGGCCAATTCCTCCTGTCCCAGGTAACCATGAGCGGGGTCCTTGGTGCTCCTATCCCATACCCTTCACACTCCATGGAATGATGTCCAGTACTCCAAAACAAGGAAAAAACAGCCCCTGCCAGCTTGGGCTCCAGTAGGAAATGAGTGCAAGGGAGAGAGAGCAGTGGGTGATGTCCTGGGACCCCTCTGCAGATGGAAAACTTGGAAGCATCCTCATGGTCCTTATGTGAGAGCTGCACCCCACAGAGCAGGACCTGAGAGTGCCCAGAGTTACAATTTCAGGAAAGATCCCAACAAAGCAAAGATTCTAGGAGCAACAAGTGCTCAGCTTTTATTTCCAAGTTGCTATTTGTGCTTTAAGTGCAGTTTTATAAGATGGTGGGGGCCAAGTTTTCTGTTGAGTTTTTGTCCTGATTCCCAGCCTGAGTCCTAACCTGGGTCCTTCCCCCTCCCTGGGATGCACTGGAGGCTGGGTTTGGCTGTTGGGCAATTTCTCCATTACCTGGAGGACTCCGTTCTTTTCTTCCTTCCTTCCTTGGACAGGAAAATGACCAATTATCCCAATTATTCCTGAGCTGGCCATTCCCCTCATGCTGAGGGTTTGTTGAGATCCATCCCACCTATCTCCACCCTAATCCAGACACTTTCAGGATGCAGAATGCTGGTGTTTGTTGCTGTTTCTGGTATAAAACCTCACGTATTTGTGAATCAGTTTAACCCCATCTGCTGCCCTTTTCTCTCTGTTTGGTCCATGTCCTGTCCCACCTTTTTGGCAGAATAAAAGGAGAAAAGAGGAGCAGAACCTCACAGTGGGAGCAGAACCTGTGCCCTGGATGAGTTTGCTGCCTTTGGTTGTCACAAGGACTTCCAATATTTTTCCTTAATTTCATTCCCTCAGTGAATTCCAGTCACTGCCATTCTGTGAGCATTGATAATTTAATTCCCAGCCTGGTTTTATTCTGTTTTCAACATTTTTTTATCCATGTGAGGACCTTTACCCTCATTCCATGGCAGCTTCACTCCTTTAAGATCCTTTTTATTTTTCTTTTTTGGTGAAAGACTTTGCAGAATGCCTTTGGAAATGCAAGTCCTTTATCAGTGTCTCCCTTACCCCTGTGTCCATGGGCTGCTCCAAAGTGCCATTTCCCTTTACAGAACTCCCTGGGCTCTCCCCATTATCCTGTTTTACCCGTGGATCCTCTTTCAGATCACAGTTATCTGGTGGGGATGTGCTGCCACTCCAGATTTCCCTGAACTTCACACTGGATGCTCTTTAAAAATGGGAACCACATTGGTGATCTCACCTTGGCCTTGAGGCATTTTCACATTCCAGCTTTCCCACCAGTTATTAAAGTAGCAATTCCCCAGTGGAATTCTCAGGTATCTGGGAGGACTATCCTTCCTCTGGGGGATTTGTGAATACCTTTGGATCTGCTCCAGGATCTCCTTCATTATGGGAATCATGCTTTGATGTGTCCCCTTCTATAAAAGGAGCAGGAGCCTCCCTGATCCCTTCCCTGCAAACATGGCATTAGTTTTTGGTGGGTACTTATTTCCCTAAATTTGGATGATCCTTTGGCATTTCCAGTGCCCATTTTGCTTCTGAATAGTCCTGCTGGCTTCTCTTGGCCCTTCCAAAGTCCTGGTGGTGAAATTTATTTGCTGAAAATCCCAGTGTGACCTCTGCTTTCTACACCACAAAGATTTTGCGACTGTTCTTTCATTTTACTCTCTTATTTCCATTCTTTTTATTTTATTATCAATTTCAAAACAAGAGACATAGTAAGAAATAATTTCCATGTAATAATTTAGCACTCATTTTTTAATTTAAACTTATTTTTCTTTTCTTTCCCTGAATGTTAACACTTCCTGATGACTTGGAACAGCTTTTCCAGGAACATTTCACTCAGGTGTGCCCTGGGTGCAGCCAGGTTAAGAATTTGTTTTCCTCTTGCTGTTGCTCTGATTTCCCCGTTCTATGTGTAATGGGAATTTCTGCCACCCACCCCAGGAAATAAACAGGGGAGGGAATGTTACCCATAGATATCAGTTCATTGGTTCCTCTAATTCCATTACCTGTAAAGCTGCCTGGGAACACCAAGGAAATGACCTCGTGCTTCTCACAGCAAGACAGGATTGTGCTGGGAAAGAATTAAGGCCTGGAATGTGTAGGAATAGCAAACAGATCCCTCTTTTCCCCGAGCCAAGAAAGCTGAACCAGCACTGCTGAACAAACTGGGTACAATCCACAAGTCCTTGTCTAATTCCAGTTTGGACATCAAGCCTTTGGAAATAAATCCTCTTTCCATTACAGGAGCTGCGCTGCTACAAGCAGAGCAGGCAGGGCTACAGGAATATTTGTCAGGACAGCTCAGTTTGCTGTGTGTACAATCCAGAATATCCAGGGAACAAATAAATACAATCAGTGAGAACAAGGCAGCTCCTTCCCCTCCCCTCTGCCCTGTTCCAGCTCAAGGTGGGTCACAGAGAACTCCAATTCCATTTATTCCCCCATGCTGACCCATAGCCTGCTTTACAAGCTCTCCTCCATTTTTTTCACCTCAAAATAATTTCAGTTTCTTGCCCCTACTGTACTATTTGGAAAGTCATTCCAGGATGTAATTCCATAGTGGTCTGCGGTTTTGGGTTTTTTCTGCCTTCCAGTGTAAATTTATTCATGGCCACTTTGACATTATTGGAGCATTATCCTCTAACTTAAATATTCTTTTTTGTTGTTGTTGTTACTTACTCACCCAGTGTGTGCTGGATTAAGGGTTTTTTTGACCTAGAGATGAAGTAACTGAGAAGCGTTTTAAACATTTTTATTCTATTTTTAATCTGAAAAAAAAAACCCCTAACAAATATTTTAATTCACATTATTACAATAAAAAACTATTTCCTAATTACAATACATTAGAAACATTTCTTAATTTATTAACTTTTACTACACCATACTATAAATACCTTAAAGTTAATAATCTAAAATTACCCCTCATAAGTCTTACTACAATACATACTTTATAATTCTATTTCTCTAAAGAATCTAATCTTATTTATAAAACCATCTTTTAAAGCTTGTTTCTAATTCTATTTCTCTCTTAATATCTATCCTCTTCTATAACTTTTCTAAATCAACATTTCTTATCTCAAAGTTTATATATAAATATATGCTATATAAACCATCTAATAAACTTGAAAAATTCTCTACAAATTCATTTCCCACAAGTGTATTTTAAAGAGCCACTGTATTGACTCCAAGACTTTATTTTCCTGGGTTAAATAGTCTTGGGAACTTCTGAAGTCATTGCAGCCTGAGAGCTGCTCCTCTGCACTGGGATTTTCTCCTCTGGAAGTTCAAGAAGGGGCACTTGAGGTCTGAATTCACATCTACCTCACCGCCAATAATATAAATAATGACAATTCTATCCCAGTTCTCCATTATCCTGGAGCATCCTCCAGTCCTGCCTTAATGGCCCAGCCATGATTTGATATTTCTGTCAAAAAAGGACTTTATGTTATTTAATTAATTAATTGATTGACTTGTTTTCTCCTGAAGATCCAGAGTGATTGGTGGCAGAGAGCCCCAGGGACAATCCGCTTCTAGGGATTTCACCTCTGGATGCAGGAGGGATGGAGGAGGTGCTTTTCCCTCTGTTTTGGGGTTTGCAAGGTGTGACATTCCCTCTTTTACTCCTGGGACACCCCAACCCCTTCCCAGCTCCAGCAAACTGAGGCTTGCATTCTGCTGCCAGAGGAATGGAGAAAAACACCTCAGCAATATCAGCAGTGGTGTACTATCATGAATACAGGGATGGCCCCACAAAGGCAGGAATGATGCATCTGACTCCATGTTCTCAGAAGGTTAATTTATTACTAGATCATACTATATTATATTAAATAATACTATACTATATTAAATAATACTATACTATACTATACTACAGAATACAGAAAGGATACTTACAGAACGCTAAAAAGATAATAATGAAAACTCCTGACTCTCTCCAGAGTCCTGACACAGCTTGGCCCTGATTGGCCACAGAGTGAAAACAACTCACAGCAGAATCCAATGGAACAATCACCTGTGGGTAAACAATCTCCAAACACATTCCACATGAGCACAGCACAGCAGAAGCAAATGAGATAAGAATTGTTTTCCTTTTCTCTTAGGCCTCTCTTGCTGCCTTTCAGCTTCCCAGGAGAAAAATCCTGGGTGAAGGGATTTTTTTCAGAGAATGTGAATGCCACAGCTTCCCACTTTGCTGCCTCAGACTGCAGCTCCTACTGCAGCTCCAGCAGGTCCAGCACAGCAGTGCTCAGTGCTGGAGTCACTTCATTCAAGCCACGATAGCCCAGAGTCTTGGATTCTGCCTTTTTCTGACCCAGAGATGGGGCAACTGAGATGTGTTATAAAAACTTTTATTCCATTTTCTAATGAGAAATGAGTCTAATGAGAAGGGTGAGACAATACAGATGTTATAATTCACACCATCACAATCAGAAGCCAACGATTTTCTAATTACAATACATTCTAAGCATTTCTTGGCCTATCAGCTTTTGCCACTGTCTTGGTTTAAACAGACAGGTGTTTGCTAAGGAAGGCAGGAGCCTCCCCTGAAATGGAAAATGCAAACTCCTTCCCTCTGAATTATTATAATTTTGAAATTAAGGGGCTCTCCGGCAAAGACATGGGAATAGGAATAACAGTTCTTTACCAGGAAAAAATAGTAAAAAGGAAAAAAAAAGAAAAATGCAGTAATACACAGCAATACTGCCAGAGTGAGAGCATGCCCTGCCCCCTGTGTGTCAGGGTGGTGTCCCAGCCCCATCCCATGGGGGCTCAGCCCTCCTGCAGTGCCAGCTGTGGCTCTGCTGCAGCAGGGATCCTGCACAAGGGGGGAGTTTTCCTCTGCAGCTCCAGGGCTGCTGCAGATGGGCCTGGGCTCCCTCTGACCATGCAGGGCAGCAGAAAGCTGCTCCTCTGGCAATGCAGGGGGCAAAGGCTGCTGTGCTGTGCCAGGCTCAGATTGGATCCAGGTAGGAATGCTTGGCTCCTCCCCTGGGCACAGCATCTCCCCATGGGATGCTGGGATTGGATCAGCCCTGCAGGGACACTCAGTGGCCATGGACAGCAGAGATCTCCTGGAGGGAGGGTTGGTGTGGGAGAGATAAAGAAAAAACTGCCCATGAACAGCAGAGAACTGCCCCAGCTCTCACAGATGGGGATAGAACACACAGCCCCAGCCACATCTTGCATTTCCAGCCTAAGACACCTTCCCAGCCCCATCCCAGCCCTTCCCAACCCTATCCCTGTCCTTCCCGGCCCATCTCAGCCCCATCCCAGCCCCTTCCTGGCTTCTTCACAGCCTGTTCAGGGACCCTGAACCTGTGCATATCTCTTGTCTCCCTGCCCTTGCTCCCAAAGATCTCCTGAGCTGTAAATCATTCCAACATTTCATTTATTGCCCTAAAGCTTCCAGGGAGCCCAGTGCCTGTCTGAATGCCTGGGAATTCTCTGGGAGACAGCGTTTTCCATGGATGCCTTTGTGCCTTTGCACAAAGAGAGGGAGCATGAGCTGTGCTTGCAGGAAAATGGGATTTTGATCCCACCTGCAAGGACAGCTTCTCTGAATTCCTCATTTCTGAAGCATTCATGGCCTTTTCTTTCTATTCCTGCCATCCCTTCCCTCCTGTCCTTCCCCTGCCCCTCCCTTCCCTGCCCGGGAATTATTGATGGGAATTCTGTAAATGGAGCTGTGCTGTTTCCAGCTAATAGAACTCCAATCACTGGCACTGCCCCATTAGAGAGGAAACCTCCCCCAGTAAATTACACCCAGGCCATAAATGGGAGCTGTTCGAGGGTTTTTATGGCTCCATAAAACCCTGGAAGTTTATTGCTGTTGAACAAACATAGAATCGGATTTTTAAAGCTGAATATGAGACCCCAAAAGGTCCAAAATATGCATTTCCCTTCAGATCCACTGTGGAAATTATGGAGTGCTTTAAGCCATTAATAAACCCAGAGCTTCTGCCTGGAAGATCTCCCAGCTGGGCCAAAACCATCAGGAAATATCAAAATTCAGTGGAACAAAGCAAAGTCTCCAGTTTAAAATTCCCTTTGTCTACAAAGAGGTCCTGTGAGAAATTTAATAAAGAGCTGAAAAACAAAGATGGTTTGGACTTCTTAAATCCATCCTGTGAAAAATGAAAGTAAAAGGGTTTTCTTTTTCTATTTCATGAAAAGCTGGCTGCTAAAATATGGCAAAAACAAACACAGCCAGGCCAAGCTGGAATACTTAACGTGGAGTTGTTGACCTGATTTCCCAGGAATTGTAAAACCATTAGAAAAAAAAAATCTGACTTTCTAACGTTTGCAGAGATTCCTCTGAACTAAACTGAGCTGAGCTCTGAGCCCTGAGCTCTGCCCTGCAGGGATTAGTGGGACATCACTTGAGTGGAGGCAGGACAGGGAGTGGGATCAAAGCCCTGATCCAGGGTTGCTTTTTTCCTGCCCCTTACTGTTATTTTTACTTACTCCTTTCCCATTTGAATCCAGCCTGGGTTGAGTGAGCATGGAAATGTTGGAGCTGCTGCAGGGCTGTGTTCTTTGCTTCTTTTTTCCAGGGATATTCAGGGCCTGGGACACTGGGTTTGTTCTCCTGGCCCACGCAGTGCTGGGAGCAGGGAGAGCAGGGAAAAGCCTCAGGGAAGATCTCTCAAGAGGGAAAGAAGGAATTTTGGGAATTGCCACCTTTCTTTGTCAGATTTTACTCTGGAGTCAGGGTGGCCTAGTTGGGCAGCTTGTTTGGGCAGGAAAAAGGCACATCCAGCCAGGGAATGATTTCTTCCCAGAGAAATTCTCCCAAAGCCTCGGTTGGGAGGGATGGAGGAAAGAAAGGGTGGGAAGGGCCCTTTTCTAGTGGCAGGAATGGAGTGGGCATTGGGACATCTCAGCCCTGCCCCTCATCCATTATTTCTCTTAGTTCTCAAGGGCAGGGGTGTATTGAATTTTCTGACCACAGGAATGTTCTGGAGCCTTCCCAAAAGTGGTGAGGATTGGGCAGAGCTAGAGTGGGATGGAGAGAAGGTGAGGGGAGCACGGGGGAATCTGTGGGGTGGGAAATGCCAAAGGTTGTGTTGATGTCCTACATGGAACACAGAAACTTGGGAGCACAGGAAGCTCTAATTAGTCCTGGTGTGGTTAAAATTCAATATAATTTCTGCTGTTTCCTTTGGACAGACCATTCTTCCTGGCTAAATGCTCACGTGGATTATGTATAGAGGGAATTCAAGCATTTTGAAATATTTTTAGGGATGTGTGATGGTTCCTTGTGTTCTGGAAGGACATTTCCCTCTCTGTTGCCAGATATGTCTTGAGGAAACTCAGAGCTCCTGCAGGGCTCTGCCTGGATGTGTCAGCACCTGGAGGGTTCAAATCTTTCCCAAGATGAGAGAATTCCAACTTCCCAGTAGTGACAACAATCTGTAATCATCCAGGAGTAACTACAGCAAATAAACCACTGGGATGCTGGTGGGAAAAGAGGAACAAGAGGAAAAAATCCTGTATTTTTAGCTGAGGGAAATATGAGGGCTATCAGGAGGCAGTGATGGACTCCTCACTTTGAGCTGAGCTGCAAATTCATTTCAAGTGTGGCTGTCTCCAATGATTACCCTCAAATGACTCATGGAAGAGAAAGTCAATTTAATGAGTAGGAAAATGGAATATTTATTCCAGCCTTGCCTTGCCTTGCCTTGCCTTGCCTTGCCTTGCCTTGCCTTGCCTTGCCTTCCCTTCCCTTCCCTTCCCCTCCCATGGCCTGGCAGAGGCCAGGAGGGGCTCCTTGGCCAGATATGTCCCCTCAGCCCTGTGCCCACGTGTGAGCCATGGAAATTTCCTTCCAGCAGATCCAGCTGGATGTGGGAAGCAGCTGGGGGACATTTAAAAGGCTCAGAGAATTGGGATTGTTCACCTGGAGAGGAGAAGGCTCCAGGGAGAGCTCAGAGCCACTTGCAGGGCCTGAAGGGGCTCCAGGAGAGCTGGAGAGGGACTGGGGACAAGGGATGGAGGGACAGGACACAGGGAATGGCTTCCCATGTGTTGGAGAAGATGAAACAGGAAAGCCTTATCAATATGATTGCCTGGCAAAAGAATTTAAGAATATGGAAACTATAAGTGAGATTGAAATGAAAGCAAGCTTTGAGATACCTCAGTTACTGAACAACTGGAAAACAATGGTGTGGCCAGCTGAAGGTGATCCCCTTTTGATGCAGACCCTCTGCTTGCAGACAGGCCCAAGGGTCAGAGCAGACCCTACAGCTTGGCAGAAGGGCCCAAAGAGGAGTTTTTAGGGTTTAAAATGTAACACAGTGTGGTAATGTAATGATTCTTATAGGCTGTATGGAAATGCTATAGGATTTGTATCTTGTACTAGATTGGTTAGTGAGAATTAGAATATTCAGCACTGAAGAAGATTTATGGTATTGGAATGAGAACTCTTATCCTCTCATCCTCTCTCTCTCTCATCCTCTTTCTCACTCTCTTTACCTCTCTCAGCCCTGCCCCAGCTGTGTTTGGCAGCTCCCAGCAGGGCCCTGCACCCAGGCCCTTTGCAATGAACCCCAAGTTCCTGACCTGGCCCCAGAGATCTCTGCTCTCCATCCATCCTACCCCCCAACCCTCCTATACCCAGTGCCAGAGGGCAAGCATAGATGGGATATTGGGAATTGGGAATTAGGAATTGTTCCCTGGCAGGGTGGGCAGGCCCTGGCACAGGGTGCCCAGAGCAGCTGTGGCTGCCCCTGGATCCCTGGCAGTGCCCAAGGCCAGGCTGGACACTGGGGCTGGGAGCAGCCTGGGACAGTGGGAGGTGTCCCTGCCTATGGGTGGCACTGGGTGTCCTGTAAGAGTCCTTCCATCCCAAACTGCTCTGGGATCCCATGGTCCTGCACCCTGGGTGCTCTGTTTGTGCCCAGCTCTACCTGGCAGCTCCTAAATCACAATTTCAGAGTTTATGGATAATTTCCTTGCTGAAGAACCGGTTAAATTTTAGGAACATTTGGGGGTTTTTTTCTGTTTCCAGCACATTAAGGAACACACGTGGAGGCAGCTGCTCAGCCTAATGAACCCCACAGCAGGGGGGAAACAAAGGAGCCCCTACAAAAGGCAGGAGCAGGGCCCGTGGACAGCTCTAAGTGCCTGGGGACGCTGGATCCAGACAATGCAGCCTTTTTTTGGCATTTCCCGTGGGGAAAAGGGGACAAGGTTGGAGTGAATGAGCCCACGTGACTCCTAATTATGAGGGAGATTTTTTTGGAGGAGCAGATCTTTCCCTAAGGATATGCTCTGAACAGACAGGAAAGATGAGCTGCCCTTGCTCAGGATGAGCAGCAAGGAGAGCCTGGGTCCCTCTGTGCCCCCTTGGGAGCTGAGCCGTGCCAGAGGCTCGGGGTGCAGGGAGCAAAGGCACAGCTGGATCAGGGAATGGGGGATTCAGTCAGGTTTGTGTGGAGAGCAATAAATACAAAAGGTAAAAGAACAAATGTTTGTTCTCCTGAAAGTAGGACAGGAGGAAGGGAGAGCTGGGAACAGCACGGATGTGGAGCTGACTTTGGAAAGGATGAAACTCTTTAGTGCAGGCAGGGACTGAAAATATCCAGTGAGGAGCCCAGAGCAGGATCCAGCTGATCCAGGCTGTCAGGATGCCTGTGCAAGAGAAGGCACTGCCAGACCTTTCCTTTCTAATTCCCAAAATCTGTCAGCAGCTCCAGAGCCACTGGGGGCTGAGCACATGGAATTATAACATGGATGCGCAGGAATGTTGGAGTAGAGCTTCCACTCCAAGCAGCTCCCCTCAAGGACAGGCTGGACACCACTGGGATCACTGGGCAGGACATTCCCTGCACTTCCAGGTGTGTTATCAGCTGTTCCTGGTGTGATATCAGGTGTTCCTGGTGTGGTATCACCTGTCCCGAGTGTGTTATCACCTGTTCCTGGTGTATTATCACATGTCCCTGGGGTGTTATCACCTGTTCCAGGTGTGTTATCTACCTGTTCCCAGTGTGTTAACACCTGTTCCCCATGTGGTTTTCACCTGTTCCAGGTGTGTTATCACCTGTTCCTGCCATGTTATCACTTGTTCCAGGTGTGTTATCACCTGTTCCTGCTGTGTTATCACCTGTTCCAATTTGTTATCAGCTGTTCCAGGTGTGTTATCACCTGTTCCCGTGTGTTATCACATGTTCCTGGTGTGTTATCACCTTCCCAGCATGTTATCACCTGTTCCTGGTGTGCTATCTCCCATTCCTGGTGTGTTATTACCTTTTCCCCATGTGTTATCACCCGTTGCTGCTGCGTTATCACCTGGAGCAGCAGGGAATGGAGGGCAGGGCAGCAGCTCTGCAGGAATGGGATGCTCCTCACGTGAATGGGAATGAACAAGAGGGGTTTTGGGATTTGGCAGCTTCCAGCTAGAATCCAAGGCTATCACTTCCTCTCAAACCACGACAATTCCATGAAAGGATTTTAGGAACAGACCCAATTCCCCATGAGAGAGCTGAGCACTGGGGGAAGAGGGACTGGGGAGTCTCTGATTGCAGAGGTTGTTATAGCTGGAAATTGGGGAGAGAGAAGCAGCCAAACAGTGAGAGAAAACACCAGGGGAACTGAGGGCATGAGTAAAAAATTCTCATTAGGAAGAAATCCTTCTCTGGGAGGGTGGTCAGCCCCTGAAAGTGCTGACAAGAAAGATGGGGAGGGACTGGGGACAAGGGATGGAGGGACAGGACACAGGGAATGGCTCCCAGTGCCAGAGGGCAGGGCTGGATGGGATATTGGGAATTGGGAATTGTTCCCTGGCAGGGTGGGCAGGCCCTGGCACAGGGTGCCCAGAGCAGCTGTGGCTGCCCCTGGACCCCTGGCAGTGCCCAAGGCCAGGCTGGACACTGGGGCTGGGAGCAGCCTGGGACAGTGGGAGGTGTCCCTGCCATGGCAGGGGTGGCACTGGGAGGGTTTTGAGGTCCCTTCCCACCCAACCCATTCCAGGATTCTGTGATCAGCCACAACTCTGAGCCTCTAATGAGCACCTGCTGTGCCTGGGGATCTGGGTCCAGCCTGGGAAAACCCAGACTCTCCTCCTGAGCACAGAGAAATCATGGGAAAGCTCAGTTTTCCTGTCAGCTGAGGGTTTCTCCATGTGGATCAAGACTGTACCTGAACAAGGCTCCAGGAAATACCAGAGCACTCCCTGGATGTTATTTTATCTCCTGAGAAGAATTTACCTGCCAAACCCCTGCTTTAAATCCAGCACTGCATCCTCCCATTAAAGCACATCCCCAGTTTCACACACCAAATAATCCTCAGCAGGGAATGATCTGGGAATAATCAGGTAATGATGCTTTCTCCTGGGCATCCTGTTCCTCAGCACTGTGTCTCCCCCACACTAATTTAGACATAAGATTGTTGTTAAAATATTTCTGATTAACACAAAGTCTGGAGTTAAAGTGTCTGACCAGGGTGGGAGATCACAGACACAGAACATCTTTGCTTTGGTGGTCTCGTAAGAAATCCAGCCAAGGGAGGCCTTGGAGATGTCTCAGGAGATACTGAAATATGCATCAAACATTCCAAAAATCCAGACCCATCAAGATGGATTTCTTGGGAAGGGTTTTCCATCTGCCAGGCAGCCCCAGCAGTGCAGGTGCCTCACTGTGACATTGCTGGGGGACTCAGAGCCTCTGGGAATTTCCTTTCCATCTCCTGGCACTCCAAGTTTTCAGCCTGAGAGTTCCCAGCCCCTCAGGGTCCCAAACCCACCTCCCATCTCAGGTATGGGATGAATTTTTTGTAGTTGAACCCTTGCCAGAGGAACAGGTTTTGGCTCAGAGGGTTTATCCATCATCTCCCAGCAGCAGCCAAGCTGAATAAACCAAATTTATCCTGGGGAGGAATTCAGTGCTGGATTACAAAATCCAAAACACAGTGGGAGTCCTCAGATGCCGAGCTGGAGCCCCAGAGTGTAGGAAGGCTCAGTGGGGTCTCAGGGCTCCCCTGATCCCTGCAGAGAGCAGAGACCCCCCCCCAGAATCATCCAGCCCCACTTTTGGGATCAGCACAGGCAGGAGGGGCTGCTCTGGGAACACCTCTGCCTCCTCTGATGGTACACAGGGAATGCAGACAGCTCCAATGAGACATGGAGCCAGGGGGGATGACTCCAGTTCCTATGGAAAAATCAATCTATTTATTGTATTTCCTAATAATTTATGACATGGTTCCCCCACCCTCTGCTCTCTGCATTAGAGGGCTTTGTCCTCTCCCTTCATTTCCTGGAATTCACTCAAAAACCATAAATACAAAAAATCAGCATTATCCTTATCCTGATCCTTTGCAGATTTCTCTCCCCTGCTCCAGCACGGTGCAGATGGGCTCCTGTGGGAACACCTTTCCCTCCCCTGATGGTAGGCAGGAATGCAGACAGCTCCAGTCAGATATGGAGCGTTCTGCCAGAGGGGATGGATTCAGTTCCTATGGAAAAATCAATCTCTGACCTGAGGAGGGGAAATGGAGCGTGAGTCTGTTCCCCCTGGGTGCTGCAGGGATGGTTTGGGTGGGGATGAGCTGAGCCCTGAGCCCTGAGCTCCCCAGGCTCTGCCTTTCCCTGAGCCTCATGGCACTGGGGTCATCCTTCCCTCAGCTCTCTCCCCAGTTATTGCATTTCGCAGTCTTTTATGCCATGGTTCCCTCACTCTCTGCTCTCTGGATTATGGGGTTTCTAACTCTCTCTTTATTTCTCTGAATTCACTTAAAAAAAAATATGAAAAATCAGCATGATCCTTATCCTGGTCTGTTGGGGGAGATGAAACAGGAAAGCCTTTTCAATATGATTGTCTGGCAAAAGATTTTGAGAATATGGAAACTATAAGTGAGATTGAAATGAAAGCAAGCTTTGAGATCCCTCAGTTACTGAACAACTGGAAAACAATGGCATGGCCAGCTGAAGGTGATCCCCTTTTGATGGAACAACACCCTCTGCTTGCAGACAGCTCCAAGGGTCAGAGCAGACCCTACAGCTTGGCAGAAGGGCCCAAAGAGGAGTTTTTAGGGTTTAAAATGTAACACAGTATGGTAATGTAATGATTCTTATAGGCTGTATGTAAATGCTATAGGATTTGTATCTTGTACTAGATTGGTTAGTGAGAATTAGAATATTCAGCACTGAAGAAGATTTATGGTATTGGAACGGGAACCTCACTCATCCTCTCATCCTCTCTCTCTCATCCTCTTTCTCACTCTCTTTACTTCTCTCAGCCCTGCCCCAGCTGTGTTTGGCAGCTCCCAGCAGGGCCCTGCACCCAGGACCTTTGCAATGAACCCCAAGTTCCTGACCTGGCCCCAGAGATCTCTGCTCTCTGTCCATCCCCACCATCCTATCCCCGGTGCTCCTACACCGACCCTTTGAGGATTTGCTGCCTTTACTCTGCTACACAACCAGTGCCCTCCCTTTTCCACTAACCAGCCTTTCCTGAGACCCAGAATGTTCCTTAAAAACCTTGGCAGGTCAAACAGCAGGACAGGATAAACACCACATTACTCCCCGGACAGGTTACTCATGAAAAAAAAGGGAATTTTAGGGGCATCCCAGCATATCCAGGAGGTTGAGAGGGCAATGCTGCAGCTCTGAGCAGAGGGAAGGCTCAGCATGGAACCCCAGAGGCACAGCAGCACAGCTCGGGGGTACACAGCACACATTGGTACAGGGACAGTGCCACCAGGGCTGGCCTGGGACATGTCCCTGAGGCCAGGGGATGCTCCAGGTGCTGACACCCTTTGATGGCTCCTTGGAAGGATCACTGGCTCCTTGGATGGGCTGCTGGCTCCTCTGAATGACTGGTTTCTCCGTTGCTGGGCTGGTGGCTCCTTTGGTGGAGTGGTGACTCCTTTGATTCACTGGTGGCTCCTTTGCTGGGCTGGTGTTTCCTTGGATGGGCCAGTGGCTCCTTTGGTGGGGTGTTGGTCCTTTGATTGACTGAGTGGCTCCTTGGATGAGCTGGTGGCTTCTTTGATTGACTGGTGGCTCCTTGGGTGGACTGATTGCTCCTTTGATTGGCTGGTGGCTCCTTTGGTAGGGTGGTGGCTCCTTTGATGGAGTGGTGACTCCTTTGATTCATTGGTGGCTCCTTGGATGGGCTGGTGGCTCCTTGGATGGGCTCGTGGCTCCGTTGGTGGGGTGTTGGTCCTTTGATTGACTGGTGGCTCTTTTGTTGGGCTGGTGGCTCCTTTGCTGGGCTGGTGTTTCCTTGGATGGGCCGGTGGCCTCTTAGATGGCCTGGTGGCACATTCAGTGGCCAAGCACAGCTGACCCAGGAGGTTCTTTGAGCTCTCCCCACCCCTTTGTCTGAGTGGGCCCCTTTTGGGGGTGCAGCTGACTTTCTCCTGCCTAAGCCAGCAATTAACACCAAGTTTAATCTTAGCACAAAAGCACATTTTCCTTCCACCCTCAGCTCCCTTCTGTCACTTTTGGAGCCCCTGGCATTCCAGATCTCTTTTTTGTATTTTAAGAACTTTTTTTTAGCTGCTCCACACACACACACACCCCGCCCCGAGCTACTGGAGGAGTTGAATCTTTTCCTTTGCTCCCGACAGAATCACGAATCCCTTCTGCCCCAGCCTCTCATCAGCCACCTTAAACCAGGCTTTGTGCTGCTTGGAACCTGCTTAACCTTTAATTCCTCCTTTTTAATCCCTTTACCTCATTCTCAGCTCAGACAGAGCTGTGAAAGATGGTGGGAAAGGTGGAAGGGGGCCCTTGGTGCCCTCTGAATTCCTCTCCCTGCTCTGCAGAGGGATCCTCTGGAGGGGTTTCTGATGGGAGTCATTAATGTTGCTCAGGCAGAAATGATGAGGGAGCTGCAGGAATTCATGTGGAAGGAGGAAGTCTATTTTTATCCCAAAATCTCTATTCCTCTGTGCCTAAACCAACTCCTGATCATTTATGGTCTTTAAGTGAAGGAGATCAGTCCTGGGAAAAAGAGACCTGAGGAAATTCTGGGAGAGCAAATCTTTGTGGAGATTTCTGTAAAGAGTTTGTGCAGAGCAGGGGTGGGGAATGAGTGGGGCTGGGAGAGGCTGCTCCATGTGGCCTTTTTGCTCTGGGACCTGAATGGAAAATCTGGAAGGGTTCAAGACCATGGCAAGAGAGACCTGGAGGGGCTGGAGCGTGTCCAGGGCAGGGAACGGAGCTGGGAAGGGTCTGGAGCCCCCGGAGAGGCTGAGGGAGCTGGGCAGGGGCTCAGCCTGGAGCAAAGGAGGCTCAGGGGGCCCTTGTGGCTCTGCACAGCTCCTGACAGGAGGGGACAGCCGGGGGGGTCGGGCTGTGCTCCAGGGAACAGGGACAGGAGCAGAGGGAACGGCCTCAGGCTGGGCCAGGGCAGGGGCAGGGGGGTTTTGGGGTCATTCCTTCAATGGAAGCAGTGTCAGACATTGACACAGCTGCCCATGGCAGTGCTGGATTATCACCCATGGAACTGCTCAGAAACCTGTGGATGTGGCTCTTGGGGACAAGGGTCAGTGCTGAACATGGTGGTGCTGGGTCGAGGGTTGGACTTGTTGATCTTCCAGGTCTTTCCCAACCTTAAAAATCCCGTGATCCTATAGCTCCACTGATTTCCTATGGGACAGAGAAGAACAGATCCCACCTTCTAGGGCAGAGGAAGAGTTCAGGTTTTTCCCTCTTGGAAAAGGGAAAAGTTGAAAAAGTTGTGCCAGAGGAGTTTTAGACTGGAGGGGTTTTTCCTACATGGAAAAGGTTCCAACCCTTAAATACCCACCCTGCTCCCTCTCTTCATACATTGCTCCTCTCCTTTTTCTTTATGCTAAATTTCTCCCTTTTTCCACTTCTTCTTTGACCTTTCCACTTTTTCTCCTGCAGCAATTCCAAGTGCCAACCGAAACAGGTCCACACTCAAAAAATTGCTGCTTATTTAAAATCTCCAGGCCAAACAACCCCAGGGAAACCAGGCAGGGATCTGATCCCACAGCTCCACAACCTGATTCATTCCCAGAAAGTTCTCAGCGCCTCTTTCCCCAGCTTTTGCCTGAAACGTGGGCAGCCCAAAGTACAATAATGTAACCCCCTGAATTATGTGTTTAATAGGCAGCAAGCAGCCAGGAGATGAAAAATCCAGGCATTGAATCAATAAATTATTAAATTTAAAAAGGCAACAAGACATCTTTGGCCAGGAAGAAGCAAAATCACCTTGCAGGCTTTTTTACTGAAACCTCCTGGTGTGCTCACAACTTGCTGCCATCCTGCCTTGAATTGTTGTTTCAATTCTTGTTTTGCTTGTCACCCCTCTCAATTATTTGTAAAAAAGGACCTAAAATAGATTTATATTTCTCTGATTTTATTAGACAGTAAAAAAGAGAAAGCTGAGCCACAGCAGTTAAATAATTTATGACCTTTGCTAGCGGGACAAGAAGACCTAAAATAAAAATAAAACTCATGTATTGAAAAGACAAGGGTTTGTGTCTTATTGTTTTTCTTGCCCACTGGTTTGGCTGGCAACAATTTGAAATAAATATTCAATATATGGAGAAGTTTCATCCCCATCTCACAGCTACTCATTATCATCAGGTTCTACCCAGCAATTCCTGCCAGAGCCATCAGGCTGGAGCTCATCTGTGCTTGGATTTCATGGTGATAAGGCAGAGATAAGGCAGAGCTAAAGCAGTGCTGGGTGCATGGAGAAGCATTTATTTTAAGTGGTGAATTCAAGCATTAAGCATGATGTCCTTTTCCATGCAGCTTTGAAATTCCATATGTTCCCCTCCAGTTCCTCCAGTATTGTCATTAACTCCCCTCAGGAAGGCTCCATGAAACAGCCTGAGCCCAGCACCTTCCTTGGACATCCTTGGGTGGTTCACGGAGGCTCTGAGCTGTTTGGGACACCAGCCTGTCCTGACAGTCCTCCAGGGGCTGAATTCCCAAATATTCCCAACCACAACACTTGCCTGCTCTTAGGAGCTGAAGGTATTTTCCATTTGGTGCCCAGAAATGATGTCGGGACCCAGGACATTCCTCTGGCTGCCCTGGGTGACTCCAGACCCTGGCAGGGGCTCAGAGACCTTGGCACGGAGTCACAAAAACCTGTGCCTTTGATTTTAGCCCATGGAAACAATTACCAACTTTGTGTGAGGATTTACAAGCCACAAGAGCTTGAGTAGAATGATAATGAATTTGTCACAGGGTGAAAAAGTAGAATTTTGGGGATTTAGAATGGGGGTTCAAGATGGAGGAATCTGGGCATGTCCTGTCCTTCTTGTCCTCCATCTTCTGCTGTGATTGTGGCACTTCTGGATTGGTTTAGAGTAGAGACAGACTGTCTAACATAGGTGATAGGTACTGGAAAATTATTGTAAATAAAGTACAAAAAGTACTATATATAAAAGTATAAAAAGTTAACGCCACCCCAAGGGCAGGGACTGTGCCACAACCCAACCTGCTGGAAGATCTCAGCAGGTCAGAGAAGGAACGTAACAGATAAGAGAAAATAAACAGCCTTGAAAAGTAGAACCAACAGATCTCGACTTCTTTGGTCATGGGGCTGGGAAAAAAAAATACTTTCTAACACCTCAGGGTCTTCTCAAGCACAGAAACCCAAGAAAATGCCCAGGGCAAATTCCAGCTACCACAGGGCTTTTATTCCTGCTGGAGTTGTGAAGATACAACTACAACTGAGAGGATGGAGTGGCTTAAAACTGAAAAAGAGGAGGTTAAATGGGATATTGGGCAGGAATTGTTCCCTGGCAGGGTGGGCAGGCCCTGGCACAGGGTGCCCAGAGCAGCTGTGGCTGCCCCTGGATCCCTGGCATTGCCCAAGGCCAGGCTGGACACTGTCAGCAATGAAGAGAGACAGGGAAGATTGATTTGGTGATCAGAATCCGAATTTATTGTGGACTACCAATGCTTATATACTGTTTTAGGAAGACTAGTAATGTTTACTACAATGATTAGGTTAAAATCTCACACACAAACTTATGCATATAGCAACATCTCTTGCTTGAAGAGTTTAATGCAATTTTCTTTTTCTGATAAACCAGTCTGTGAATCTTCTCACAATCCTCGAAGTTATGTTTGCTCTTGTCAAAGCATCCTGTTATCAAATCTCTTATGTTAACCAGGTCCAAAGTCCATCATCTGCCTTGTGTCCCAATATCTCAACAGCTCAATATCTCCCCCTTTTCTTTTCCACAAAAAACACTCCTTTAATGGCCTTATTAATTAATCTCTGCACACATTGAAAGGTATCATGATTAATACAATCATTATCAAAATTATCACATACATACCTATCCTAAAAATGATCTTTTAGTTAAAAAACTCCAGTCAATAAAAGGCTCGGCCTTGATCTTTATAAACTAAAAACATTTCTGATGGCAGCTGCATTAGAAAGGCTGCCAGAAGTATCAAAAGGTTTGATTCTTATACTTGGGGTGATAGGGAGAAACATTTTTAGATTGATTCCTTCCCATGGGCAGGGCTTGGAGCACCCTGGGATGGTGGAACGTGTCCCTGCCCATGGCAGGGGTGGGATGGGATGGGCTGTAGGATCCCTTCCCACCCACACCACTCAATGATTCCATGACTCCATGCCATGGATCTACCTGGTGACCTCCTCTGCCAGCCATGGTGGGCAGCACCAGAAGGAATAAACATCCAGAATAAGGAAATTTTCAATCCTGAGCTTCCAGACTCCCCCTTTGCTGTCCACAGGGCTCCGTGGCTGATTTAATTTGTGAATAGGAATAATTTATTCCCCCTAAACAAACATTGTGCCTCTCAGTCTTGTTGACATCTCTGCTGTTCCAACTCCCCTTGAGAAGTTCCCAGTCTTTGTCGTGTCTTGGAGCAATGAGTTCCACAGTTAATTATCTGTTGGAAAAACCAATTACAATTAAACAAACAAAATCCAGGCCCTGCTTCTGCCCAATCTTCTTCATTAGTCTTGTCTTGATAAATGTCAATAAAGTTTAATTCTGAACAAGCAGAGTCAAGATTCTGAGCACACCCAATTGTCCTCCAGTTTTTTTTAGGATGATGTTCCCAGATTTCATCTCCACTAAAACCTCGTTGCTGTTTTCCAAGTCTCCATTCATCCTTTTGCTGTTCCTGCAGCCTCCTCTATTCTTATCCCACCTTTTGGAAGTTCCCTTTCCAGCAGGGTCCAAATTGAGGTTGCCTTGTTTGGAGATTGTCATTGTCAAAGCACTCTTATCTTTGGGATTTTGGTTTTTTAGGCCACAACTTCCTGTGCCACCAAAAAGATGGCCCAGATTGTGGGATAGGATCTGAAAGGAGCCTCAGGGGATCATTTAATCCAGCATTGGAACTGAATCACAGCCAGGGATCAACTCTTAACAAATGGATTAATAAGGATCTCTCCTGCAGTTGTCCCCATTTCATTGTCCCTCATCTGTCCCTGTGCTTCACTCTCTTGATAGGCTGAAGGTTTCTCCTTATTTTATTACTGAAATATCTTCTATTGTTCATTTTTGTCTGTTTCACCCTACACAAGGCGCAGATCAAGCTGTTATTTTTCTCTAAGTATATTTATGTTGTGGGACACTGGAATGTTTCCCTTCACTTCCTTTTTTTTGAGGGGAAAATTTACCAAATCCTTTTTTCCTGGTTTTCCTCCAAGATCCCAGCATAACATTAAAGTCCACTGACAAGAAAAGCCCCAGCACCAAGCTCATGACTTTCCATCTGTTAATGCCTCCTGCTGCTGCTGCACTCCAAGCTCAGGTTCAGGCTTCTGGCTGCTCTTCATCTTCTCCTCCTGGGGAACTGGAGTGACAGGACACAGGAATGGCTTCAGGCTGAAGAGAACAGCTTTAGATGGGACCTCCTTCCACCTTCCAGCTCCTGGCTCCATGCTGAGCCCAGTGGGAGCTGGACACTGATCCAGGAATGGTGGCAGAAATGGGGATGGGGATTGTGGGACCTGGGCAAGGCTCTGAGAGAGCTGGGATTGTCCAGTCTGCAAGAGAAGCTTTGAGGTGACCTAATTGTGGCCTTCCAGGACCTGAAAGGAAAGATGGAGATGGAATTTGGACCAGGGATGGAGGGACAGGACACAAGGATGGAGGGACAGGACACAGGGAATGGCTTCCCTGTGGTTCTGAGCTGTGTTAATAAGTCTTTGAGGAATTTTTGTGGAATAGTGTTGTGGTGAGTGATTGATTGGTTGAGAGGTGGAGTTATGGGGGTTGTTGACATGGTTGCGGGGAGTAATGGGTTTGGGAAATTTGGTGTGGAGTTTGGGTGGTTTGTTGGTGTTTGAGAGGGTGTGGGTAGGGGAGGGAGATCCTGCCCATCTAACCCCTGCCAGAGGGCAGGGATGCATGGGATATTGGGAATTGGGAATTGTTCCCTGGCAGGGTGGGCAGGCCCTGGCACAGGGTGCCCATCCTGGATCCCTGGCAGTGCCCAAGGCTAGGCTGGACATTGGGGTTGGGAGCAGCCTGGGACAGTGGGAGGTGTCCCTGCCATGGCAGGGGTGGCACTGGATGGGCTCTAAGGTCTCTCCAAACCCAACCCCTGATTCTGAGATTATCCTTTACAAAGGCACATTTTGAGTTTGTGTCTGACTTGAAGTTTGACTGCACTGCACAAACTCTTCTCCATTTTCCCCATCTGATTCCTCCTTGCCCCAAAAGGATGTGCACCAATCCTGGCTCCAGCAGTGGGGTTTCTGCTGTCTGCTCCTGGCAGCCCCTTTGTTTCTCCCTCTGCAGATTGCTTTCCCTGCACAGAGGCTGAGGGGCTGCTCATGGGGCTGGGCTGTTGGGGGAGATGAAACAGGAAAGCTTTACAAATATGATTGCTTGGTAAAAGATTTTGAGAATATGGAAACTATAAGAGAGATGGAAATGAAAGCAAGCTTTGAGATCCCTCAGTTACTGAACAACTGGAAAACAATGGCATGGCCAGCTGAAGGTGATCCCCTTTTGATGGAACAACACCCTCTGCTTGCAGACAGGCCCAAGGGTCAGAGCAGACCCTACAGCTTGGCAGAAGGGCCCAAAGAGGAGTTTTTAAGGTTTAAAATGTAACACAGTATGGTAATGTAGTGATTCTTATAGGCTGTATGTAAATGCTATAGGATTTGTATCTTGTACTAGATTGGTTAGTGAGAATTAGAATATTCAACACAAAAGATGATTTATTGTATTGTAACGAGAACTTCGCTCACTTACTCTCAGTACTCTTACCTCTTGTCCCTTAGCTCTTGCCTTTTACTCTCTTACCCTCTTACTCTCTCACCCTTTTACTCTCTCACCCTCTCATCCTCTCTGCCCTTCTCTTCTCTCAGCCCTGCCCCAGCTGTGTTTGGCAGCTCCCAGCAGGGCCCTGCACCCAGGCCCTTTGCAATGAGCCCCAAGTTCCTGACCTGGCCTCAGAGATCTCTGGTCTCCGTCCATCCCCACCGTCCTACCCCCCATGAATCCTACAGGACCCTCCTCACTCTTTACAAATAAAGGAGAGGAATTTTCCTGGGAGTTGGCCCAGATGCAGCCCCATGAACAATGAGCAGCACTACTCAGAGGGCAGCACGCTCATCCCAAGGCAGGAAGGGGCAGGTTGGAGGTGAGGAGAGGAGGAGAAAATTCTCAAAGCACCTCTGCTGGCAAGAGGGGCCCTCACCTGCCTGGATCCCAACAAACAGAGCTGTTTGCCTTCATCTCTGTGGAATTTGATTGGATTTATTCCAGGTCATGCCTCCAATTCATCAGGATCATGTTCAGCTCAGATTTCATCCTCCAGAGCACTTTGAAAACTTCCAAGTGTTTTTGCTTCAGAACCCTGAACAATTCCTGCTCTCTCCCTTCTGAACAACTGAGAGAGGCTGGGAGTGAACTCCATGGAATGCTGAGGAGACACCAGAGGTGACAGAAGCAAAAAGAGTTGTACAATTCACATTTTTGTGGGCAATTTGGGCACAATAATGAGGTGCTGAGGTTGTCAGTCACCTACAAGAGCACACAGGACACGCTTTAGGCTGAAATTTAAAGGCCTCCAGCCAGGAACAGGGCGACAGGTGGCAGCTCAGGGTGACAGAGGTGTCCCCAAAGGTGTAGGATGCAAGGGTGAGGCAGCTGCACCTCTGGAGGTCTGGAGGGAATGTGTCAGGTGTGACTTTTCCCACACAACTCCTGCAGCTCTTTCCCAGACCCATTCTTCCAGGAAATCCATTTGCTTAAGAGCAAAGGAAGAAAATCTGATGGATTATCTAAGAGTTATCCCAGGGATGGAGCAGCTGGGAACAATGGCCAAACAAGAGTCCATTGTGAGTGAACTTCATGGGGTCAAAATAAACATTTCCTTGCAGCTGGATACAAATTCCATCGTGTTTTGTGATCATTTCACCCTTCAGCTTTTCTGTTCCCAAATCAAAGACTTTTATGGGGTCAAAATAAACATTTCCTTGCAGCTGGATGCAAATCCCATTGTGTTTGTGCTAATTTCATTCACCAGCTTTTCTGTTCCCAAATCTGGGAGCTATTCCCCTGAACCTTCCCTGGTGTTGGATGTGTTTTCTGGGCTCAAAGCCCCTCCCATTATTGATGTTGCTGCTGCTGGAATGCTGGAAAATCCCTGCCCAGGGATGGCCATGAGGAGGGGGCAGAGCCTTTGGGGTGAGGAGGAGCATTTTGCCAATCTCTGGAAGCTCAGCGTGAGGTCAGGGGGGATAATTGTGAGCTCTGGGTTGATAATTGCAAGGTTTGGGTTGATAACTGTTGAGGTCTGGGCAGGGAAGGAGCACAAATCCTCTCTGTGTTCCAAGATGGATCCCATCAGGATCTATCTCACCTGTCCAGAGACTGCCTGCAGTTCCAGATTTGTGGGAATTTTGCTACCTTCTACCTCCAAAGCTTGACACCAAAGCTGCTTGTCAGAACTCCGTGCATCCCTCTGGGTGTCCAGAGTTGCCAGGACCCTGCCAGGGGGCTCAGAGACCCTGGCACACAGCCCAGAGCACCTGTGGGTTTGATTGTGACCCATGGAGCAAATTCCCAGCTTTGTATGAAGACCTGAAAGCCACAGAAGTTAAAGTAGTGTAATAACAAAATTATCACTAGGTGAAAAAGTAGATTTTGGGGTTTTTAGAACAGGGGTTTTGGGGACAAGATGGAGGGACTTGGGCGTGTCCAGCCTTTCTTCTTCTTCTTCTCTACCTCCATCTTCTGCTGTGATGTTGGCACTTTGGGATTGGTTTAGAGTAGAAGCTCACTGTCTAACATAGGTGATAGATATTGGAAAGTGATTGTAAACATGTTATATGTATTTTGTAGTATAAAGAGATAACAAAGCCCTGGGGGCAGGCAGAGTGCCTGGAACTGTCCTACTGGACAGACCTCGGCAGGGCAGGAGAAAAATTTTTCTAGATAAGATACAATAAACAACTCTGAGACTGAGAACTGAAGAGCTCTGACTCATTCTTTGAACGTGAGGGCTGAAACAGAGACTGTTCACGTGTCTCAGGGCTGCAATAAACTGCAAACTCCCAAGAGCTGCTGACCCCAGAAAGGGCCCTGTGTGCCACCACCCCCAGCTGGGCTGGAAAGCACCCAGGGCTCTGCCCAGGTGGGGTTTTCAGGGATGTTCATCCCCCAGAGCGGCTCAGATTTCCCAGATTTGCAGCTCTGCCATGTGGGACAATGTCAGAGCCAGGGAAAATCCCATCTGGCCCTGTCCCCACCGACCAGAGCAGTTCTCCTGCCAAGGAGAGGAAATGAGGCTGTTCCCAAATCCAGATGGGCTCTTATCTCATTACCTCATTATCCCCCAGGTGCCTATTAACCACTGCTTATTCCAGTGTTCTGCCATGTCCTGAGCTTGGACTGACCTGTCTGGATTTCCCCAGCTCACCAATTATTCCTTTTCAATTGCAAATGTTGTAGTTATGTGTAGTTACTCTTCCAGGATTTCCCTCTTCCTCCCTATTCTCTACCAGGCAAATGTTGAGGATTCAGCTCCTATTTTCTCCCTGCCTCTCCTCAAATTAATTGCATCAATAAAGATGCTAAAAGATAAAATTCCCTTTTTAAATGAGGGATGCACAGAATCCTTAAGCTTCCTCCATTTCATCCATTATTTACTCTGTGTGGGATTATCCAAGGATTTATTTCATTTTCCTATTCATATAGGTTAATAAATCCATGGATTTATTTCATTTTCCAGCTCCATTTCATTTCAGACCTTCTGATAATTTATTTTCCCATTTACATGCCATTCATGATCTGATTCCTCTCTTGTTCCCAAGTAATTCCCCAATGCAGCTCCAGGTTTTTTCTATACCAATTATTTATTTTTCTCCTGGCCTTTTAACAGCCCTTCTTTGTAAGCTTTTGGGTCCCTTCCCTTCCCTTCCCTTCCCTTCCCTTCCCTTCCCTTCCCTTCCCTTCCCTTCCCTTCCCTTCCCTTCCCTTCCCTTCCCTTCCCTTCCCTTCCCTTCCCTTCCCCCCTTTTTAGCTTGCACCCTTTTTCCATGAAATAATTTACCAAATTTCTAGAGTTTCCATCCTTGGAGCTCCCACTCCCAGGTATCTTTTAAATAATAAGCACATTATTAATATTATAATAATTCCCTGTGGTGAGATCCTGAATCCTCCACAAGAATCTAAAATTTCAGATTCTCTCCACTGCTTGTTCTGCCAGAGTGTGCAAGACAAGCTGCAGGATTTTCGTGAGGAGATTCCAAGGATTCTGGGAAACCTCAATGGCCAAATTTTTTCTTCAGGTTATTTTCATGTAAAACCTTGAGTGTTTTTTCCGGTTATCCATGGGATGCAGCGTGACCTCCACAAAGAGCACATTGGGAATGACCACTACTGACTCTGGAAACCTTGGAGATCTTGGGAAGCTCCTCTTGCCTTTTGTTTCTTTCCAAGTGTTTTGGGATGTGCACATGGGCAGAATGTGACTGTAGAAAACCCATCATCCTCCTAAGAGGGAAAACATTCCTAGCTCCAGGAACTGCTGCTTTTCATCCCTCTGGAATAAATGTCCCAATCTTTGCTTGCCACATTTATTCTGGAGGCATCCATGGGCTTTTCCTGCCTCCTGCTCCAAGGGCTGCCCACACCTTTCATTTTGTGCCATCAACCCAACTGCGGCGGTCACTTTGTCACCCCAGCAGCAAAATTCCTCATTATCTAATTAACTGTAAAGGCAACAAAATCCTGTCTCAGAGGGCAGAAAATCCCACAAAATTATCCCTAAACCAGCTTTCCCAGACTTTTCCTTCTGCTTTTGGGGCTTGATCCAGTGCTGGTGGATCCTTCCAGCATCCAACAGCTCTGAGGGCTTTGGGCTTCTTCACACAGAGGTGACTTTTGCAGCAGGATGAGGAGCACTTTTCCTGGGATAACATCCCAATTCCATCAAAGCCACAACCCCTGGCATCTGAGGGGATGTAGAGGGAGCTGCCACTGGAGAAACCACAGGGAAAGCAGCAAAATTCCTGGGAAAGCATCAAATGTTGGGACATGATTCAGCTTCTCAGGTCGAGGGAGCTGCTCCTTCCCTAACCAAAGACCCAGCATCCCAAGAACTCCTTCTACATCCCTAGTTTTTGCCCAAATCTCTCCTGTGCTTCTCTTAGAGCTGGTTTTCCTGCTGTCCCACACCCAATACCCTGGGACAAGCAGCAAAGGGATCAAAGCAAGGTGCAAACTCTGTTGTTAAGCAAGTTCCAACCTGGCTCTCTCAGCAGCTCAGGGCTCCTCACAGACCCCTTTGAAAATCAAATTTTCCCTTGTTTTGATGGGGTAAGCGGCGGAAAAGCAGGAATAAAACACACTGGAAACCTCTGAGCTGTCTCAGCTGGATTTCCTGGGATCTCCTCTCTCTGGGGAAAAGGAAGCAAGGGGGGGAAAATCATAAAAGGATTTCTGCCAGAATAAAACCAGGCAACTTCCCACACAAAAGGGGTGCACGCCGTGAAAAAGTGGGTTTGATATCTGGTTAAATGGGAAATTCATGCCCCTAGGGATTTTTGTGATTTTATAGGATTAAAAGCAAACTTGTTGTGGCTCTGGGGTAAAGGGAGAGTTGTTGTGTGGGAAGAGTATCCTGATTTTGTCTGGAGTTTGTATGGAAACAGAAGGTGCAGCTTCCACACTTAATAAATCAAACAAAGGTAGAACAGCTCCAGAATCCATGAATATTTCACGGAATTACTCCTCGGAAAATATTTGTTATGAGAATTTGGATGGTGGGTAATGAGCTGAGTAAACAAAGAACTGCCACTCCAGGATTATCCATCTAAAATCCACGAGTGTGGATCAAAATGAATGGACAGGCAGAACCAAGGGGAGGAAAATGGGGAATGTGGGAAATATTCATTTTTAAAGGGATATGAAGGGAACTGAATGGGAAAATCCAGTGGAAAAGACAGCATCCAGCCCAGATCTGGATTTTATTCCAAAGATGTTTCAATCTCAGGGAGTAATTGGAGAAATACTTGCTGGGAGGTGTTTTCCATCCTGTGCATGGAGCTACTTCTGCACAGAAGTCTTTTAGTCACCTCTGGGCTAAAACTCCACAATTTTATGTCCAAATTTATTAATTCCTCTTGGTTATGCACATCCAGACCATAAATGAGATTTTAACATTAAAAATCAGCTTTTCTCCCTTTTATATCTTCAATAAATAACTCTTAAGTCAGTCTTGTAACCCCTTAGAGCAGTAAAAGAGAGCAAATATCTGCAAAAATAATTTAATCTAACAAGGCCTTTGGAAAGGAAAATGAAATATCTGCAGCTCTTGCTGGTGAGAGGTTTATCTCCTGTGAAGTGATGTGATTTGGAATTATTGCCACTCAGTCTCAGAACATTCCTTTGTGTTTGGATGGGTGTCCTGGAGCCATGGCCACAGGATGCAAAGGGGAAGAGCAGAGGAAGAGCAGGGATGCAGCTCTGATGGGTCCTTGTAGGATGTAGGCAATTGCAGGAAGGGCCTGTGGAAGGTGGTGTCCTTGTATCCAATGAATATTTGATTTGCTTTGTTTATTTTTTGGGGGGTTCCTATGGGATTTTAGCCTCTGCAGCCTTCAGTTATGGAGAATCCATAGTTTATCTTTCAATGGTTTTGAGCGTGTCCCCAGCATCCCATCCTGCTGCCTCATTTCCAATTTATCCATTTATTCCTACTCCTAAATCTGCATTTTTCCCTCTCACATTTCTGTATGGAAATTCTCTCCTGTTCTCCTCATTGCAGATTCCTGATCCCACACATTGAACTTTCCCAGCCCCACTCCAGCCATTCCCAGGGATGAGCAGTGTTCAGGACACAGAGATTTCCCCCTGCCTTTGGTCTGGCCTTCTTTTCCTTCCTTAGCACATTCCAGCACCCATTTCCATCCTGTCTGAGCTGATATTTCAGGACCATCTGTTCCCAAACTCTGAATCTCTTTGGATGCCCTGGCTCCGGGGATATTTCCTGCACAGTAACTGTGAGCTCCAGACCCTCAGCATGGATTGGAATGTAGGGCCCTGCTCCTCCTGTTGCAGAATTCCCTGCTCACCTGTGCCAAATCCCAGTTGGCATTTATTTCCCCATCCAGTCACTGGTGGCAGACTGAGCTGGGCTGAGTTTTCCAGTCCTGGATAATTCGATGCCATCAGCGCTGGGTGTTGCCATGATATTTTCTGAACAATCCCTTTGCCAGGATTTTTCTCCTGAGAAGCTGAGAAGCCTCAGAGGGAAAGAAAAACAATAATTATCTGCTGCTGTGGAATGCAACAGGTGCATCTTTGGTTGGTCTCATGTGGTTGTTTTTAATTAATGGCCGATCACAGTCCAGCTGTATCTGACTCTCTGGTCAGTCACAAGATTTTATTATCATTCCAATCCTTTCCTTGCTAAACTTCTGATGAAATCCTTTTTTCTATTATTTTAGTATAGTTTTAGTATATAATTTTCTTTTAATACAATATATATAATAAAATAATAAACCAGCCTTCTGAAACATGGAGTCAAGGTTCTCATCTCTTCCCTCATCCTGAGACCCCTGTGAACACCACCACATCGGTGAGCCCTGAGTGAGGAACATTGCCACAGCTGGGATCTCACCATTCCTGGGATTTCTAGATCATTTACAAGCACCCACTCCTGAAGTCCCTCCCCTGAGAAGTGATTTTCTCATTCCTCAAGCACCCATTTGTGTCAGGTTCTGCCACTTTATCCCAAGGATGTTGCATTTCTTAGGCTGCTGAGGATCCTGGAAGGGCTGTGGGAATCCAAGGAGGGAGTTGGATCTTGGCACTGATATTTTGCAAAATAAACTTTTCACAAAGGCCTGGAGGGACAGGACACAGGGAATGGCTCCCACTGCCAGAGGGCAGGGATGGATGGGATATTGGGAATTGGGAATTGTTCCCTGGCAGGGTGGGCAGGCCCTGGCACAGGGTGCCCAGAGCAGCTGTGGCTGCCCCTGGATCCCTGGCAGTGCCCAAGGCCAGACTGGACATTGGGGCTGGGAGCAGCCTGGGACAGTGGGAGGTGTCCCTGCCATGGCAGTATTTTGACTTTCCAATATCCAATATCCTTCTCTGAAGCCTTTTCTCCAGGACTGTTTCACCCCTGCATTCAGAGTTATTCCAATTAAAGTTTTATAATCTTAAACAATTTAATTGTCCTTTGCAGACTTTGTGCTCCCACTGCCTGTCCTTTAGACAGCAAGTTTATAATGTATAGTGAATATTACTTTTACATCTCAGAATTAGTGATTTAACTCATTTTTAAGGGATTGAACACTTGTAATGCAGATTTTTGCCAGCTTACAGCCTCCTTTAATTGATATTATTTATTTTATAGTGTCTATATTCCCAAATTGGAACTGGGTATGGGAAGGTGTTTTTGGTGTGCTTTTTTCTTTCTTTAAAATTGAGAAATTCCAGCTGTGTTTGTTCTTTGTCTTTCAGACAGGTGTGAGCATTGCTTTGTTATTTGAGGGTTTTTTTTCATTTATTATTTCTACACTTTCATTTACTTCTGTTTTCTCTTTATTTCTAGGCCTTCTCATCCTCCTAAATCAAGATCTACTGCTTTCATTGTTTGCCAGGGATAAAACTCCCAATCTTTTCTTCTCCAGGTGGCTCCCAGACACCTGTGCTGGGGATGATGTATGGAGGGAATGTGATGAGCCTGTGTTCAATGGACAAGTTCTTCCCTCCAGCTCAGGGCTGTACCTTGGGTGTTACACTGAGGAGCACACCTGGAGCTGGCTGTGCTCAAGGTGAAAGGAGAGCCACCAGAAGCAGATGATTTTTGTGACTCTCAACAAATTCATTTGTTCTTAAGGTGCAGACAATCTAAACTTAGACCTTTTTCATCCATTTTTCATCTAACAACAGACTTTTGGTTTTTGAGTTAAATGTGTACTTCTAACCAAACCCTGTGCTTTAGATCTTACTGAATAAAAAATGGTTTCTCTTCACTCTTGGGGCTCACTTGACTGACAACCCCCACATTTTTGTGGTTCATTTGACTGATGACATTTGACACTCCCAAATTCCTGGGAGTGTCTCCCAGCTGTCTCCTCAGTTCTGGAATGTTCCAGCTCTTAGTCCTTGAGTGTGTTCTTTATCCCAGCTCCTCATGCTTGGAGATGTCTCACTCCACCCAGCAGTGCCATTTTACTGCTGGTGGAGCTCTCATGGATTTGATTAGCAGGGAAACTTTTCCTGGCCTTTCTGAGGAGCTGTTGGTGCTCTGAACATGAACAGCGGGGTTTTTAGGTTTGATTAAACATAAAATTACAGGCAGGCAATTGGAAGGTAATTTCCAAATTAATATTTTGTATATTGCTCATCACAGTCCACAGCTTTGTCCTGAGGGCAGCTCCAATCTCTGCTCTGGGACAGGGACAGCACCCAGGCCATGGCTGGAGCTGGGCCAGGGCAGCTCAGGCTGAGCTCAGGGCAAGGTTCTTCCCCCAGAGGGTGCTGGCACTGCCCAGGCTGCCCAGGGAATGGGCACGGCCCCGAGGCTGCCAGAGCTCCAGGAGCCTTTGGGCAGCACTGCCAGGGATGGACAGGGTGGGGTTGTTGGGGGTCTGGGCAGGGACAGGGGCTGGATCAGTGATCCCTGTGGGTCCCTCCCGCTCAGGAGATTTCATGGTTCTCTGACCTCTCCCAGCCTGAGGCTCAGAAGGTGGAAATGCTTTCTGTAATTGTCTGGAAAGGTTTTTCCATCCCCATAAAATCCAATGGAGCCAAATCAGAGGCATTTCAGATTTGGAGCTGTGGTTCCATCTGCTCTTCCCTGTGCCTGACCCACACCAGGGTCACATCCCAGCCTCCTGCGCCACCTCCAGCCCTCCCTGCCTGGGCACACTCCTGATCCTGGAGCTCAGGGGCAATGAGCCAACACTGAATGCAGGAAAAGCTCCCTGTGGGGCCCGTTTGTGTCAGGAATGAAGGAGTAACATCTGAGTGGGCAGCGCTGCCAGGGATGGACATGGTGGGATTGATGGGGGTCTGGGCAGGGACAGGAGCTGGGCTGGATGATCTCTGTGAGTCCTTTCAGGGCCTGGGTCCCTCAGGATATTTTGTGATTCCATAATAAGGCCAAATCCTTGCTGCAGTTTTGGCCACTGGTCTGGAACTCCAGGGAATTCACAGGTCTCTGACACAGAAACCAAACTCAGCCCAAAGCAGGACTGGGCAGAGGAAGCTGCTCACTGATATCCAAACCAGCCTGGCAGAAAGCAAAGAGCATTTTAGGAAGCAAAGTCACCATAAACTGTCCATTCCTGCCACCTCAGGGCTCTTTTTGCAGGGCACAAGTGGAGGTCACCAACAGGGCCTGAGGGCTGGAGTGGGTGAGGCCTTGCTGGCCAGGATTGCTGGGGAATCTTGAAATTCCACATTTTTGGGGCCACCAACAGTCAGGAGAGCCCAGGATGGATCTGGCATCAAGGTGACCCTCAGGTCTGAGGGAATACACAGGACTGATCACTGTGCAAAGAGAAAATGTGAGGGAAAACAATGAGAGAAACAGAGAGGGGGAAAGGCCATGCTGAGCCTGAGTGTGGGTGGTGATAAACCCACAGCTGTTTGTGACTACAACTCATAGTAACTACAGCTCGTAGTAACTCCAGCTCTCACTGTTTCAGCTGCCTGCTGGGACAAGGCCAGGGAAATACTGATTTCAGCAGAGCCATCACGAACAGAGTTTTCCAGGAACCACCTTCCCCAACACTGGGGAGACTGCCATGGCCCAGCAGCAGCTTTGATAAGGTGCCATAAACTTCATCTTTTTAATAAAACAGAGGAAAACAAATCACAATGGCTACAACCACCCTGCCATCTCTACCACATGAATCCATTTCCAATGGAATTACAAATGTTCCCAGAGTGTGCAGATGTGTTTAGTCCCACAAAGCAAAGCTAATTTATTCATAAGCTGATCTGCAAGGCTGCCTGGGCAGAATCCTCTCCATATTCCAGGGGATTATTAAATTGGGAGGGAGGGTGAAGGGTTTCTTTGCATGAATCCAGGGCAGGCAGCCAAATGAGGGGAAAATGGGAGTGACAGGGAAGACAGGCAGGCAAGAGGGGCTGTTTGCATGAGGAGAAATTGGCAGTGACAGACCCAAACTGGCAGAGTTTCAGGAGGGAAAAAGGTTGCACAACACAAGACAAACACCTCCAGAACAGGGAAGAGCCCTGAAGGGACTGATACCTTGGCAGGTAAATCCATGCTCTCCTCTGGGCTGTGGTCTCTGATTTGTGGGAATTCTGGCAGGTATTGCTGCTGGCACCCCTCTGCTCCAGCTGGAAAACACCCAGGAACATCAAACCGGGACAAGGCAGCATCTTCTGCAGCCAGGCTGGTGCTGCCTGCCCTGTGCTGCTTGAAAAATCAAAGAGTTGGGAGGTGAGAAGGAGCTTTTAAACTGCAGCCCAGCAGCTCCTGACCCGCTGCATGTTCCACATCTGCTCCAGTCAGGAATAATTTCACTGCACCAGGCTGAGGCGGCACTGGGCACAACAGGGGGAATATTTGAAGTGCAGGGAATGAATTTGGGAATGTTTAAAGTGCAGGGAATGAATTGGGAGTGGTTGGCTGAACCCTGCTGATGTTGAGTTTGTGAGGGTCCCCTGGATGAGGTAAGAGATGAGAATCTGATTCCATGTTCTTAGAAGGCTGATATATTATATTATATTATATTATATTATATTATATTATATTATATTATATTAATCATATATCAATGCTATACTGAAGAAAAAGGATTCAGACAGAAGGCTTAACAAGAATGATAATGAAAACTGGTGTCTGACCCCTCAGAGTCTGACACAGCTGATGGTGATTGGTCATTAAGTAAAAATAATTCACATGAAACCAAGCAATGACCAGTTGGTAAACAATCTCCAGACCACATTCCAAAGCAGAAAAAAGTAGAAGCAATCAGATAATTATTGTTTTCGTTTCTCTCTGAGGCTTCTCAGCTTCCCAGGAGAAGAAATCCTGGTGAAGGGATTTTTCCAGAATATAGGACAGTGCCATGCTGACTCTGCTCAGTGGGGCAGGGCCAAGGGCAGGGAGGTGAGGTATGCTCTTCACCTTCCAGCTGCTGGCTCCATGCTGAGCCCCAATGGGAGCTGGACACGGATCTGGGGATGGCAGCAGAAATGCGGATGGAGATTGTGGGACCTGGGCCAGGCTCTGAGAGAGCTGGGATTGCTCAGCAAGGAAATGAGAAGCTTTGGGGTTCCAGTGCCTGAAAGTGCTGACAACAAAGATGGGGAGAGACAAGGGATGGAGGGACAGGACACAGGGAATGGCTTCCCACTGCCAGAGGGCAGGGATGGGTGGCATTCACACTCTCTGAAAAAAATCCCTTCACCCAGGATTTTTCTCCCGGGAAGTCTCATAGAAAAGGAAAACAATTCTTATCTCATTTGCTTCTCCTGTGTTGTGCTGGTGTGGAATGTGTTTGGAGATTGTTTACCCACAGGCGATTGTTCCATTGGATTCTGCTGGGAGTTGTTTTCACTCTTTGGCCAACCAGGGCCAAGCTGTGTCAGGACTCTGGAAAGAGTCAGGAGTTTTCATTATTATCTTTTTTGCACTGAGTAAATATCCTTTTGGTATTCTTTAGTATAGTATAGTATTCTTTAATACAATATAGTATTATAAAGTAATAAATTAGCCAACTGAGACCATGGAGTCAGATTTCATCATTCCTGCCTTTGTCGGGGTTCCCTGCAAATACACTAGGGATGGATGGGATATTGGGCAGGAATTGTACCCTGGCAGGGTGGGCAGGCCCTGGCACAGGGTGCCCAGAGCAGCTGGGGCTGCCCCTGGATCCCTGGCAGTGCCCAAGGCCAGGCTGGACACTGGGGCTGGGAGCAGCCTGGGACAGTGGGAGGTGTCCCTGCCATGGCAGGGGTGGCACTGGATGGGCTTTGAGGTCCCTTCCCATCCAAACCATTCCACAATTCCATGATCAACTCAGCAGCCCCAGCTGGCTTTACCTGAGGGTCTTCTGTCCCCCCAGATTCCAACATCAAGCTGTGCTAGGACAGGAGTTTTATCCTTTCTTGTTTTTACAGATGAATGCCAGAAAAATCAGTGTTTTTTTCTTTTCCCTTTCCTTTCTTTTTTTCCCTTTTTCCCTTGCTGCTTCTCAGAACTTTCTCAACTTTATAAAAGTGACAGAGCTGAAAAAGAAAAGTGAATTTGTCACAGTGTCACTTTCATGTATTGAAAACATTTGTAAAGTTACAAAGTAGAAAGGGGGGGGGGGGAAAGGCAAAAATCACACTTTTTATTCTCACAAAAAGGAGGAGGGAAAAAAAACACCTAAAAACCCAAACCCAGTGTGGCAGGTGTTGAAAATATATCTGGTCCAAACATGGGCAGAGTGGAAAAATGGATGTAGCCCAAATTTCTCATGGGAGAAGCAACTCCTGGATTGTGAGGATGTCAAACCTGAAGGACGGGGCCACCCAGGGGGACCTGGGCAAGCTCCAGAAGTGACCCATGGGAATCTCATGGGGTTTAACAGCACCAAGTGCTGCTGCTGCACTCTGGGCAACCCCAGGGTCAGTCCAGGCTCAGGATGGGCAGAGGGAACAGCCCTGGCAGGAGGACTTGGGGTGTTGCTGGGTGAGAGCTGCCCCGACCCTGAAACCCCCCAAGCCTGGGCTGAGCCCCCAGTGTGGGCAGCAGGGGAGGGGGGATTCTGCTCCTCTGCCCCACTCAGGTGAGACCCCACCTGCAGAGCTGCCCCAGCCCTGGGCCCAGCACAGGAGGGACCTGGAGCTGCTGGAGAGAGCCCAGAGGAGGCACCAGAGATGCTGCAAGGGCTGGAGCCAGGCTGGGAGAGCTGGGGGTGCTCACCTGGAGAGGAGAAGGCTCCAGGGAGAGCTCAGAGCCCCTTGCAGGGCCTGAAGGGGCTCCAGGAGAGCTGGAGAGGGACTGGGGACAAGGGATGGAGGGACAGGACACAGGGAATGGCTCCCAGTGCCAGGGGGCAGGGCTGGATGGGATATTGGGAATTGGGAATTGTTCCCTGGCAGGGTGGGCAGGCCCTGGCACAGGGTGCCCAGAGCAGCTGGGGCTGCCCCTGGATCCCTGGCAGTGCCCAAGGCCAGGCTGGACACTGGGGCTGGGAGCAGCCTGGGACAGTGGGAGGTGTCCCTGCCATGGCAGGGGTGGCACTGGGAGGGTTTTGAGGTCCCTTCTCACCCAAACCATTCCATGAAATCCCATGATTCCAGCCCAGTGGTACCTGATGATGGGAGCTGGCTCAGGCCGCCCCTTTAGGAGTAACAACCTGGAAAGTTCTTGGAAATGGAACATCTGTGGAGGAGAGAACCCCAATGTGCTGCATGGAATTAGCAGAGCAGGGTGGGAGGGCAGGGAAAGCATTCCCAGCTGTGGGAGCAGGGTGGGAGCTCAGTCATGCACTGTGGATTCACCAGGAATGGTGATGTTTTAGTGTCTCCTCCTCCTCTGCACAGGTTCTCTGGACTTAAACCCTTTTCCCACCCCTGCTGGAGAAGGGGGAGTTAAATCCTGGGAATCCATCCTGCTTCCTTCTCTCTTCCAGCAGCTCCTGAGGATGTCCCTGCTCAGCCCCAGGACCTGAGTTCACCACACGTTTACTTTGCCAAGCAACTGAGTGAAAATTCCTGGGGAAAACTGCTATCTCTGAAGTCATTAGACTAATTAGGATGGGGATTATTTACATGCTTTCTGCTCTGGTTTAACTCTGGAACTAAGTCTATGTCTTAATTTTGCATTCCCTGAATAACACAGGGAAAAAAGCAGCCGTGTGCTGACTGGCACAGCAGCTCCCAGGGCTGACACAGAAGTGAGATCTTCCCTGAATCTGGGAGCTCTGCAAACACCGAGGGTTCTCCTGCTTTCAGTGAATTTGAGGGAATTAATCCCAGTGAGACTGGGCCAAGTCAACAGCACTCAAAGAACTGCACATCCTGGTGGGATTTCCTTCCTTACAAGTGGGATTAGGATGAGCCCCCACGATGGCCAGGAAGGCAGGACTGGGCAAAGCACTGGGATGGAACAGTCCCTGGAATCTGTCACCTGCCGTCTTTACACTGATTAAAATGGAAATTATTATAATTTCCCTTTTAATCAGTGTAAAGACTCCCATTCCTGCAGGAAGCCCCAGCTCTGGTAAAGGTGTTAGGTGCCCATTGCTGTTTGCTCTCCAAGAACATTCAGATGAGCACCCCCAGTGCACAGAGAAGTGGAATTGTAAATTCCCTACCTGAATATTCAGGAGGATTTTATTCAGCTGCATCCCATGGAGGATTCCATGCTGGAAGTGCTTCTGCAGCCTCTCCATCACAGAAAGCCACCCCTGGCTTACCTGCCCAGCCACAGCTCCCTGGTGGAGCCCAGAGTGGAAGTGGTTTGGGAGCTGCTGGAGGCTGATAAACAGCAGTCAGAGGAGCTGATGGATTAGGGGAATAATTTTCACCGGTGAAGGATTTGCCACCGCTTTCCCTACATTCCAAGAAAAAGCCCTTGTGCTTTCCACATCAATTGTTCAAACAGGTTCAGGAATTTGGATTCCTGCACTGGAATGGTTACAGCTTACCCTGACCTTGGAGAAAGCTCTTTGGCTTTCTTGGCTGTGGTTTTCAGGAATTGCTGATGATTTCAGCAGTGGTCAAAGAGGGACACACAAAAGTGCCTGGTTTGTAGAGATAAGAGCTGGATCCAAAATCACAGAACCATGGAATAGTTTGGGTGGAAGAGGCCTTTGAAGGACATTTGTTCCACCCGCTGCCATGGGCAGGGACACCTCCCATTGTCCCAGTTGCTCCAAGCCCCAATGTCCAGCCTGGCCTTGGGCACTGCCAGGGATCCAGGGGCAGCCAGAGCTGCTCTGGGCACCCTGTGCCAGGGCCTTCCCACCCTCAAATATTGGGAACAATTCCTCATTCCCAATATCCCATCCATCCCTGCCCTCTGGCAGTGGGAGCCATTCCCTGTGTCCTGTCCCTCCATCCCTTGTCCCTCTCCATCTTTCCTGTAGGCTCTCCTCAGATCCTGGAATGCTTCAGTGAGGTCACCGTGGAGCCCTCTCTTCTCCAGGCTGGACAATCCCAGCTCTCCCAGCCTTTCTTCACAGCAGAGCTGCTCCACTCCTGTCATCTTCCTGCTGCCTCCTCTGGACTCCCTCCAACAGATTCTTATCCAGAATCCTGCTCCATTAATTGGGTCACTGTGCTCTCTGGGAGCCATTTCCAAGTGAAGGGAAGTCTGGATCTCTCCAACAAAATGTGGGGTAAAATAAAGGAGTTGACACGGAGCTCCCAGTCTTGAATAATTGTGACTGACATGGAATGCCCACCTTGCACAGCCCTGACTCCCCGGATGGAGGAGGCAACAAAATAATTTTCAAATGGGTCTTGATGTCTTTCATTGACTTCTGAGCTCTACCCTTTCTCAGGTTTCTGTGGTTGAGATGACCCCAAGGTATCAGAAAGTCTCTTTTTTTTCCCAGCCCCATGACTGAAGAAGAAGTTGAGATTCCTCAGTTCTGCTTTTCAAGGTTGTTTATTTTCTCTTATCTATTCCATTCCTTCTCTGACCTGCTGAGATGTGTCCAGTAGGTTGGATTGAGGCACACTGACTGCCCTTGGGGTGGTGTTAGCTTTTTATACTAAAACCTACATCTACTTTATTTACAATAAATACAATATGTTAGACAGTCTATCTCTACTCTAAACCAATCCAGAAATGCCACCATCACAGCAGAAGAGGGAGGACAAGAAGGAGAAGGACAGGACATGCTCAGATTCCTCCATCTTGCCTCTGGAACCCCCATTCTAAATCCCCAAAATTCTACTTTTTCACCCTGTGACAAATCCACTAACATTCTACTCAAACTCTTGTGGTCTGTAAATCTTCACACAAAGTTGGTAATTGTTTCCATGGGCTAAAATCAAAGGCACAGGTGTTTGTGACTCCGTGCCAAGGTCTCTGAGCCCCTGCCAGGGTCTGGAGTCACCCAGGGCAGCCAGAGGAATGTCCTGGGTCACGACAGCCCTTCACTCTGCTCGAGGTGCCAATGGATCCAATCCAGCTCCAGCTGCTGCTCTGGGTGACTTGATCGGGTTACTGACATTAATGGGACTGTCAGGATCTGAGGGGATGAGTAACAACTTCAGGGGTGTTGGAAAGCCTTTGAAACCGCAGGAACTGGAGCCCAAACTTGTACAAATCCATGAGCTGTGATCACTTATCCTGGAGTTTGGGAAAATCCATTTTAAGTGAAGCTGTTGGTCTGGGATTATCTTGTCCCGTGGGAATGAGCAAGAGAAGGCAGGGAGAAATAAGAATAAATCTCCTCAGGTCTGCTCTTCCTTCTGTGCATGGCCATGCTCAGAGCAGGACAGCAAGAGGAGCCCAGGGATGGAGCAGCTCTGCTGTGAGGAAAGGTTGGGAAAACTGGGATTGCTCACTTGGAGAGAAGAAGCTTCAAGGTGACAAAACGGTGGCCTTGCAGGGCCTGACAGGAAAGATGAAGAGGGACAATTTACAAAGGCCTGGAGTGCCAGGACAAGGGAATGGCTCCCAGTGCCAGAGGGCAGGGCTGGGTGGGATATTGGGAATTGGGAATTGTTCCCTGGCAGGGTGGGCAGGCCCTGGCACAGGGTGCCCAGAGCAACTGGGGCTGCCCCTGGATCCCTGGCAGTGCCCAAGGCCAGGCTGGACACTGGGGCTGGGAGCAGCCTGGGACAGTGGGAGGTGTCCCTGCCAGGGCAGGGGTGGCACTGGATGGGCTTTGAGGTCCCTTCCATCCCAAACCCTTCCATGCTTCCATAATTTTGTAGTTTCAGGATCCCTTGATTCCATATGCAGGGGCATCATCCACAGGGAAAAATCAGTGGGAAATACAGGACAGGAAAACCCAACAAAGACTGACACAGCTCCAGCCTCAGGGCATCAGGTAAGAGATATCCAGGGAGCACAGAATTCCCAACTCCATGGAGCACACCCAAGATAAAGACACAAAGGATTAGTGACCTCTAGGAAAAGACAGGCGTGGCAGAGGTAATTCCAACACCTTATGCCAGAAGGAGGAAGCCAAACAAAAGAGAGCAGGGGAAAATTTTTTCCTGGCCTGAATTTGGATCAACAAAACCTTGAGCACATGAGCCAGAACCAGCAGAGCCCTCTGCAAGATTCCTCAGTTTTCCAGGTGTACACAGAATTGGGAATTGCATTTCCATCCTTTGTTTTCAGCCTTTCAGCTCCACAAGTGGATATTTCCTGTGTGCTGGAATAATGGGAGCTCTCAACCAGTCCTTCAGAGCTTTCTCAGTGGAAAATGCAGATCCTCTGCTCCATTTAAAAACAGGGGATGTGAGACACATCAGATGGATGTGACCTCTCCAAGAGAAGTGCAAAGGTCAAGAACAGAGCCCCTGTTCCTTATTTCCTACCTCATGGCCCAGCTAGAAGGATAAAAGCTCTTTATTCCTTAGCGCAAGACAATCACACCCCAGAAAATCGGGAGAGTTTCTGCTCTCAGGAGGGACGGGGTTCTTCACAAAGCCCCTAACCCATCTGCAAAACAGCCACCCCAAAATTCCTGCTGGTTTTAACAGGGATTTTCAGGTGTTCCCTGTCCCCTTGCGCAGGTCTACACCTCAAGTCAACACTACACACTGATTATGAAGTAAAATCTCAGGGCTAACTCCTCCAGGTTTTCCAGAGGAGAAAATTTCCTTCCCTAGAGCTCCCTGTGCTAAACTTCTCCAGGTATTTCTTGTTTAATTAAGGCTTTTAGCAATAAACCTGTTAAGGATTAGGCCTAGGAAGTAATTAAGCTCCTAAGAGAGATGGCTCCCAGTTTTCCCAAATTCCATGAGATATTCTACAGTTAAAAAAAAAAAAAAGTAAGGGCAGAACCTCAGGTGCAAGAGAGAAATGTTTTATCTTAAACAAATCCCACTCTTTTCTGTTAATAAAATAAAAAGAATTGGCCTGGTAGTGCTTTATTTGATAGAGTAAACCAGAAGTACAGTGAGTAATAAAAATGTTTTGGCATCAGGAATATCTGTAAGCCCAGTGTGGGATTGGAGCCTCAGTATTCCAGGTGTTCCGTGGACATGGATACAAATACACAGACAGACAGGATGGCTTAGGAGTTAAAATAACATCAAAATAAAAAGAAAAGGCATAAAAATAACCTGAGAGACAGAAAAAATCCATTTCCAGACAAGTAGCCTGCTGTTCTCTAAGCTGTAAAAACTGAATCTCCTGGGCTGTTCAGAAGACAATTCCCAAAAACTCCACATTTCAAACATTTCCCATAATAGCCTTAAATATCTAAGATATTTGACTGCCTGTGGACCTGATGGTCCAAACTCTGCACTGATTTTAGCCCCTTCTGAGATCATTTTTGCTCCTTTATGTGGTTGCAATACCAGTGTTCGATATTCTCCAGCCCAGCTGAGCCCAGAGGATGCAGGATTTGGGATCCACGTGCTGGGCAAGGATTCAGGATTTGGGATCCATGTGCTGGGAAAGGATTCAGGATTTGGGATCCACATACTGGGAAAGGATTCAGGATTTGGGATCCACATACTGGGAAAGGATTCAGGATTTGGGATCCATGTGCTGGGAAAGGATTCAGGATTTGGGATCCACATACTGGGAAAGGATTCAGGATTTGGGATCCATGTGCTGGGAAAGGATTCAGGATTTGGGATCCACGTGCTGGGCAAGGATTCCTGCTGCTCCCAGGGCCATAAACCACCAACAGCAGGACCTGAGCTCAGCCCTCTCCCCAGAACCAGGAAATCACCACAGGATTAAACCCATTGCAGAATCTCAATACAAAATTATCCCTGGGATCATCCTGCAGATCCCTGTGTGCTGCAGCTGCAGCCCAAGGATTCCCAGTGGGGAATCCCCAGGAAAACCCTTTGGAGCAGACATTTCCCTCTCTAAATGGACTCAGCTTTCCCTGGATCACAGCAGCAGTGGGACAATCAGCAAGGAAATGCTCTGGAAAAGCTGAAAATGGCTGAACACATCCGATGGAAATTGGAGAGGCAGGACAAGCTCCAGATTTTTGCCTTTGAAAGCCAATCCTCATGGGAAGGGCCTCACCCTGCTCCAAGGAGTGCCACAGCTGCATCCTGAGGTGCCCACAGCAGGAATTCCAAACAGCTGCTCCAGATGTACCCTCTGGCCAATGCTCCGTCCCAAGGGAGCAGATGACTTGGGAAAGGCTGATATTTATCCAGGAGAGCCCATGGCCATGGAGCCAGGCTGAATCCAAGGATTCCAAAAGTGTCCATCCCTCTGAGGGTCTGCCAGGAACTTTCCTGGGGCATGGAAACCTGGACACAGAGCAGGACTGGAGCAAGAGGAGAGGACAGGCCATCCTGATGAACATCTTTATAGCAGTTCAAAAGGAGAGGGGAATAAATAGAAGGAACTCTGAGTCTCAAGTGGTGCCCAAAAATACGATTTAATTTTGGAAAGTCACTTATTTTTTTTGAAAGTCACACAGATGGGAAAAAGAATTAGTGCTGCCATGAGGCTGGAGAGGAACCCAGAAGGTAGGAAAATGCAGGAATATTAAAAACCTCCAAGTGCAAAAGCAAATGTGAGGCCTTGTGATCCCTCAGTCTGCACCTCCACACTCCCCTCACAGAGAGATCAGGGTAGAAAATTTTCTGTTCCTCCACATCACAAAAAGACACCCCCAAAAACCTGAAGTTGTTGTTTCCAGGGGGCTTAAAACATTGTGATAAAATGTGGACAAAGGCTGCAGCAGAGTCTCAATTCTCCAGAGGTTGTTTTAATGCAAAATAATTCCACTGGGATATAAGAAAAGCCACAGGAAGCACAGTGGGATGGTGATTGATGCTAACAAGGAAAGAGGGAGAGAACTCCACTCAAAGTGTGATCAAGGAAGGGCAGCAATTAATGATCCTTAAATGAGCAAGGAAGAAAGCAAGCAAAGTACAGTCACTGAGGTTTTGGGAAACAGACTCTGGGAACTTCAGGGAGCTGATTAGTGCTCCTAATCAAAGCCCTGGAAGAGGATAGGGAGGTCTGGAGGAATAAAGGCATCATAAATCAACTGATAGCAAGGGTGGAAGTGAAATTTCTGCCTGGAAAGAAAAGGAGAGGAGAACGAGGAATGACCAGCTTGGTTGAATTAGTAGGGGGGAATTTTTTTTCTTTCAAAGAAGGGAAAAACAGGTCATTGCTGAGGTGAATACTGTGGAATAAAAGAGATTGTCAGAGAGAAAAAGAGGGATGTCTTATGTTGCAAGATTTAGCTGGGGCTGTGTGTTCTATCCCCATCTGTCAGAGCTGGGGCAGTTCTCTGCTGTTCATGGGCAGTTTTTTCTTTATCTCTCCCACAGCCAACCCTCCCTCCAGGAGATCTCTGCTGTCCATGGCCACTGAGTGTCCCTGCAGGGCTGATCCAATCCAGCATCCCATGGGGAGATGCTGTGCCCAGGGGAGGAGCCAAGCATTCCTACCTGGATCCAATCTGAGCCTGGCACAGCACAGCAGCCTTTGCCCCCTGCATTGCCAGAGGAGCAGCTTTCTGCTGCCCTGCATGGCCAGAGGGAGCCCAGGCCCATCTGCAGCAGCCCTGGAGCTGCAGAGGAAAACTCCCCCCTTGTGCAGGATCCCTGCTGCAGCAGAGCCACAGCTGGCACTGCAGGAGGGCTGAGCCCCCATGGGATGGGGCTGGGACAGCCCCTGACACACAGGGGGCAGGGCATGCTCTGACTCTGGCAGTGTTGTTGTGTATTACTGCATTTTCTTTTTTTTTTTTATTTTTTTCCTAGTAAAGAACTGTCATTCCTACTCCCACATCTTTGCCTGAGAGCCCCTTAATTTCAAAATTATAACAATTTGGAGGGAGGGGATTTACATTTTCCATTTCAAGTGAAAATGTTCCTGCCTTCCTTAGCAGACACCTGTCTTTCAGACCAAGACAAGGTGTGAAAGGTTTCAAGGTTTCAAACCAAGACACAAATTAAATACCATGCAGAAGGGAGATCAGGAGCTGGAAGAAGACAAATTTCAGATGCTTCAGGAACAGGTGTCAGGCCTTGGGAAGCAGCAGTCAAAGGGAGAGAAAGCTCCAGTTAGCAACAGGATTAATTGGGATCACCCACAGGAAAGTTCATTTTTGGTGGATTGTTCATAAATGCTCTCAAATTATCCTGTCCTAAAGGAATTCCTTCTGCTCCAGCCAGTTCTCCAACCTCAGAACAGTTCTGGGCTTGTTTTTGTGAGTGGGATGAGATGTTTTCCACAAGGATGAAAAATTACAGGCACAGGAAGAAACATAAATCAGAGAATGATGAACTTCTCCCCAGATCCAAATACAGAACACCCCAGTTCTCTACAGCCAGAACATGACAAGAGAAAAGAACAACCAACAGATTTGTAAAGAACAAATTCTGTCAAAGCAGAGCCATTTACATCCCTGGCAGAGCCAGAGGCTCTGCGGAGAAGGGCAAAGTGCAAAGATGGGATTTTGGGGAAGATTTCTGTCAGTCTTGTCAGGAAGCTGAGAAAACACAGGCGAGGTGAAAGCTGCTCCCAGGGGCCACTCATCAACAGCTCCCAATTAGTCTGGAGCTCAGGTTCAGGTGGGATCCTGGGAACACCTGCCCTGGGTCTGGGAATTGTCAGTATTTTATTGACAAGCTGAAATAATGGGATGAAACATGTGGTTATTGTTTGCACAGGAGATGAAAAGGGTTGAGAGCATCTTGGGTAGAAAAGGATTGAAATTTAAAATGGTCTTCACATATTGGAGAAACAGGGAAGAGCAGGGTGGGTTTCTGGAAGGAGATGTGCACACTTATAAAGTTAAGGAAAAAAGATTTTTTGCTAAAATCTAGGAATGAGTGGCCAGAGGCTCCTACAGAAGGAAAAGAACTGGAAGGCAAGAGGCGATGTTGGAATCTTACAAATAAGACTGGCACCCTGTGCAGGTCTGAGATCTGAGAAGGACAAACATCACAGAATTCCAGGATTGTTTGGGTTGGAAGGGACATTAAAGCCCATCCAGTGCCACCCCTGCCATGGCAGGGACACCTCCCACTGTCCCAGGCTGCTCCCAGCCCCAGTGTCCAGCCTGGCCTTGGGCACTGCCAGGGATCCAGGGGCAGCCACAGCTGCTCTGGGCACCCTGTGCCAGGGCCTGCCCACCCTGCCAGGGAACAATTCCCAATTCCCAATATCCCATCCAGCCCTGCCCTCTGGCACTGGGAGCCATTCCCTGTGTCCTGTCCCTCCATCCCTTGTCCCCAGTCCCTCTCCAGCTCTCCTGGAGCCCCTTCAGGCCCTGCAAGGGGCTCTGAGCTCTCCCTGGAGCCTTCTCCTCTCCAGGTTTATCAATCCCCCTTATCAGACTCCTGCAATTCCTGCTGCGTTCCCCTTGCTCTGCAAGACCTCGGGTGCAGCAGCCTGTGCTCTGAGCACCGCTGGAAGTCCTGAACCTTTGGGATTACTGAGAACAACCTAGAACTGTGTGGAGTTACTGGGAACAGCCCAGAACCTCTGGTGTTTCTGGGAACAGCTCAGAAACAGGAGAAGGTTGGAGGTCTGGAGACCTGCCCCCTGTTTGAAGAGTTCTCAGTCTTTCAAAAATGGGATGATTTTCTTCTCCAGCAGGAAGGTGAGGAAAGGAATTGTCCTGGATTCAGCTGGGATCATGCTCATTTTATGCTGGAACCTGGAGCAGGGCTGGGTTTGGGATTCTGTGTGAGGATAACGTTGATAAAACACCAATGTTGTGGTTGGTGCCAAACTGTCCTCACTCCAAATCCAGGACTTCAGGATCCCAGGCTCTGCCAGTGAAGAGGGGCACAAAAAGTGATGGGAAGGACTGGCCAGAGGGCATTCCAAAGTATAGTTTGTAATTTAGGATATAAACTGGGGGTAGTGACTGAGTCACTGGTCACTCACAGTGACTGGTGGACCATTGATCAGCAATTACAGCAAGAATATTTTTTTCTCTAGGATTTTTTTTTTTTCAGTTATTAAGCTGTTCTTATATCAGAATCTTTTCAGCTTTTCCTCTTCCTCCTGCCATGCGGTGTCCATGATGGATTGGCTCCATTGTGCTGAATTTCCAGCTGGGGTTAAACCATGGCAGAAATGGAGATTTTCCCAGGAAAATTCTTTATCCCCGTGGAATCTGAAGAGCAGGATGGGAGTCCCACACTTGGTTCCTGCCTTTATCACAAAGATGGGCTGGACCACCCAGATCCCTTCTGTCCAGATTTTCCATGCATGGGGTTTGCATAAACCAGGATTTTCCATAATCAGCTGAGCTCCAGTCAGGTTACAAAGGTCCTGATTCCCAGAAAGACTCCTGATTTCCAGGCCACCCCAGTTTTCCTTTAGGGTGAGCAGTGCTTCGTCACCTCCAAGATGCACTGGTTTGTTGATTCCAAAAATTCCCACTGTTTGAATGCCTCCAGGAGGAACCTGGAGATACTTTGAGGAGGACCCAGGAGATGCCTTTAGGAGGAATCCAGAGATGATGTGAAGAGGAATCTGGAGATGCCTCAAGGAGGAACCTGGAAATGCCTTGAGGAGGAACCTGGAGATGCCTTGAGGAGGAACCTGGAGATGCTTCAAGGAGGAACCTGGAAGTGCCTCCAGAAGAAACCTCAAGGAGGAACCTGGAGATCTTTCTATCCCTGTCAGCTCCTGCCCATCCCACTGTGGAATGGTTCTTTCCATTATGTCTTATGTCAAGTTTTAATTTCTGCTGGATCCCTGATTTTATGCTTGGAATCCCAACTTACCCATAAACGGGAGCAGCAGCACAAAAGGGATTTGTTGTCCTCTTGCAGTGTCCCCAGAACAAAACAAGCACTTCCAGGGTGTTTTTCTGGAGTGGCTGCATCCCGGCTGGAATCCTTCTCCCACCAGGTGTGTGTGAGGTTTTCCATGGCATTCCCATCCCACCACAGCTCCAAGTGCAGGGCCAAAGGAACATGGGAATGGCCAGCAGGATCTTGGCTGCTCCAAATGAATTTTCCAAAGTCACCACAGATAACCACAGCCCGTAGCTTTCCCTTCCACCCAAGGGCCTGGGAAGCTGATCCTGGATGATCCAGAGCTCAGGGAATGTTTCTTTCAGCACTGGTCCTTTATTTCCATAGGAGTCTCTACTCCATGGGATCAGACCTCTCAGATGTTCCCCACAACTCCACAGTGCTTAGAGGATGCTCCTTTCCCATTTTTGTATTTCAAACACCTTTTCTAGAGCTCCTGATGGGAAAATTCCTTTGTTTTAAAAACCTGTGAGCTAAAAACAGGGATAAAACAACTTTTCCTTAGGATGTTTTGAAGATCCCAGGGCAGGGAAAGGAGCTCCTGCGGCTGCTGCCTCTTGGAATTGCTGCTGGGGAGGGAAGGCTGGAGTCTGCTCCACTTTTATTTTTGGGGGGATCAGAGCATCCTTTCAGCCTTAAAACAAATGATGCTGCCAGGAAATATTTGTGTGTGGAGCATCAGGGATCTGCTGTTCCGTGCAGGAAAACAGAGCTCCCTGTTATTGGTCTGGGGGAAGAGCTGATTTTTCAGTTTGACAACAAAATTGAAAAATCAAGTGGAAAAATACCCCATTTTGCTTGGATCATGCTGGAATATTATCTTTGTTGCTAAACCAAATACATTGTTCCATTGGGTGTGAACTAATCCATCCAATCCGAAATGGAATGGTTGATTTATTCCGGAAGGAAAAGGAGAGATGCACAAACATTTTAAGGAGCCTCAGGATTGCAGCTCTTCCTGCCTGGAGATCTTGATATTCCTATGAAAATCTCATGGATGGAGCCATGATTCCATGAAAACCAGGAATTTGCCCTGTCCTGCCTTGCAGTGGGAGCCACAATTCCTTTGAAAATCGGGAATGTTCCCTGCCCTGCAGTGCTGGGTGCAAATGACGGGAGTCTGTGGATTCTGGAAATGGCCCCGTTCTTTCCTCATTCCCGTTTTTAAATGCCCTCAGGACATCATTCCAGCTATTCCATCATTCCAGCCACTGGGATAAGCTGCACATTAGCCAAGAGCTCCCAATTAAAATGTAAAAAAAAAAAAAGCGTATTTTAGAATTTTCAACATCTGAACATTGAAGAATTTCTCAGGGATCTATAATCCTTCACTTTTCTTCTCAATCTCTCAGAGGTTTCCATGAGCAGCTCAGTCCTGTGCTCACACCTGGAGCCCAGGTGATTCCAGAGCCACAGGAAGGTCTGTGCTCCCTTCACTGGAGCTGTCAAAGTTACCAAGAACCTTTCCCACCTGCTGCTGGAAAGAATTCCCCATCCTCAGCTGCCCTTTGCATCAGGAAGAACAGAGAGAAACTTTTGCTTCACTGGGCAGCAGAAAAATTAGTTGGTCACAGTTTCAATGAAAGATGCTTCTCTTCTTGGAAAATTGCCCTGGGGGTGAGGGAATGACAAGGGAATGACAAAAGCCTCATTTTTTTCTCTCTCATTTTTGCTCTCTCTCCATGAAACCTCAGAATGCAGCGATTCTGAGCACAGCCTGCTGAGCAATTCCAGCCTAATACACAACCCATAAGGATAAACCAACATATGGACCTTAGATCCTGCCATGGTTTAGCAGAACTTAATTGGATCATCCATTTTTCCCAATATTATCATATCAGGGCTGCTGCTAATCCCTCAGGAGTTGCTGTGTGCTGCAGATTAAAGCCCTGGCCACAATCTCTAGGATATGCTTGGCTAAACAATATTAGGGAACTCAGTCTCCAAACATTTAACTGCTAATTTAATGTCATTTCACCATGTCTGAGGCCTTCTGGGGGTGCTTTTGAGATGTATGGACACAAAAATAAATTTAATAAAATAATCTACCCCAAATAATCTGAATATTCCAGGGGATTCATCACTTCAGTTTAAAATACTGCGGCTGGAAGGGCATTATAGAGATTTATTCTACCAGAAAGAAACAAAATCTTTGAAGGATTGGTCCTTTCTTGAAAGGGTCACCCCAGGTTGCTCCTGGGTGCTGAATTATCCAAATTCTACATTCTGAGCAAACAAAATTCTGTATGTGAAAAGTGATGCCTGCATTCCAGATTCCCCCAAATTCAGAGCTGTGGCTGTGGATGAGGTGGATTCAGCTCCCTGTGAGCAGAAGATCAGCTCTTCCATGTTTGCATATTCCAAGGCACAACGGGCTGGATAAGCCCACAAAGAATTTTAATGGCAAGGCTTGGTGGAGGCCTTGGCACCATGGGAGCATTCAGAGGACTCCCACAGGGCAGGAAACCAGCACAAAACCCAGTTATTTCTCTGAATCCAGGAAAAATCCTGGTGGTCATGAGTTCAGAGAGTCATGGAATGGTTTGGGTGGGAAAGGACCTTAAGGAGCATCTCACCCCTGCCATGGCAGGGACACCTCCCACTGTCCCAGGCTGCTCCCAGCCCCAATGTCCAGCCTGGCCTTGGGCACTGCCAGGGATCCAGGGGCAGCCACAGCTGCTCTGGGCACCCTCTGCCAGGGCCTGCCCACCCTCACAGGGAAGAATTTCCTTCCTTCAGCCCCAAGCCATTAAATTGTTTAAATTGCTCATAAATAACCAGTAAAACTTTGAAGATAAAATGCACATTTTGAAGTTTTAGCTGCACATGAACTTTTGGGTAGTGAGGGGCTGAATTTTCTCAATGAAATGTAAAAAGAAACGCCAACAAAACTCACAAAGGAAAGTTAGCAATAAAAAATATTCCAAATGCCACAGGGAGGGGATCAATGACCTGACCACCGAGGGGAATCCAATACTCCCAGAACTGAATTCTAATTACAATGGATTTGTGGCACTAACTACTCATCCTTCCTCCCTCTCCAAATGTATCTTTGCTACAGATAATTACACTGGGATAATTGTGAAGATTCCTCATATTGTTAAATAATGTGGATCTCTGCAGGGAAAACAGCAGGACAGGGAGTTCCTGTCAGCCCTTGAACATGGAGGGTGATAAGGAAGATGATAATGAAGTTTAAATCACCAATATTCAGTGGCCTTGTGGCTGATTGCCTATTAAAAATCATCTCATGGATCTTGCCCAAGTCAACATAGTCCAAATAAATATTGGGAAGGAATTGTTCCTTGAGAGAGTGAGGGTGCCCCTGGATCCCTGGCAGTGCCCAAGGCCAGGCTGGACATTGGGGCTTGGAGCACCCTGGGACAGTGGGAGGTGTCCCTGCCCATGGTAGGGGTGGCACTGGATGGGCTCTAAGGTCTCGTTCCACCCAACCCATTCCATGATTCTGATTCCATGAAATAAATAAATGGATACAACACCCTTGGCTGATCATTGCACTGTGCTGAGCAATGAAGATTGAAGAATACTTCAAGAGGAGAATCCAATGATGGATCAAAAAATGTGATTTTCCCCAATTTTTAACCAGGAAAAAAAAGGAGATCCTGCTAAGAAATTAATGGAGAACAGCACAGAGAACCACCTTGTTCTACTGGGTAAATCCACAGTGTTTTCCCTTCTGAAATATTGTCTGCAACCCTGATATCCTGGTCTCAGAAAGACTTTTACAAAATGGCAACAAAAGAGAGAAGGGATGATGAGAGGTGTGAAATGACATCTGTGTAAGAAAAGGGATCAATAGACTGAAAACCTCCAGCTTAGGAGAAATGTGGATGGTCATTTCTCCAAGGAGAATCTTCCATGCATTAGGTGGAAATGGAACCAGCAGAAAGAAATTATGTCTCCCAAGAGTCTGGAAATGACGTGTGAAATTCCCCAAAGCTTGTAGGAGCTGCTACTGTTAGAATACTGGAATGCGAATGGAAGAAAAGGAAATACGCCAAGGGTAGGTTAAGGGGCTACTCTGGATTATCTTAAATGTCTTTTCCAGCCTTAACAATTCCATGATTCTGGGATCAGCTGGTTTGTCCATCCAGGGAGTGGAAGTTCCAAGAACAGCAGCAGGCTCAGGTTCACATCTGAAAAGAAAAACTTTTCCCTGGTATCAGGCAACACAAAATGGAGTTTGTTTACATGCAGGCCTCAAAGGCCTCTGGTGTGAGAGCAAACCTGAAACAAAGGACGAAAACAGAGGGAAGGAGGCAGATTTGTTCCAAGTATTCCTTTTCTTGTTCTGTCTCACTCTGGTTTTAAAACATTCATTGTTTGAGGGTTTTTTCCTTCACTCTGTTGGTGTTTGTTGCTATTTGTTTGCAGGAGATGATTCAGACAGATCCATCTGCAAGCTCTGATTGACCCCAGCTCCCATCACACATCCCCACTAAATTTTTTAGCATCAAACTGCTTCCCTCTCTTCCACTGAACATTCTCCAGGGATGACCCAACCAACAAATCAATCCCATTTCAGAGGAGGAGCTCTGGAGCCTTTAAAATCACCTTCAGAAAAACCTGGCAGTGCTCCCAGTGTTCATCCAGAGGCTCCTGCACAAAATGTTTTTATCCAACACAAGGGTTGCACCTGCATCTTCCTCCCTTCTCTGCATCCTTCCAGACACCAAAGTACCTGGAATAACCAAAATTCCCAGTGCATGCAGGAGAATCACAGGGAGAGCCTGGAGAGGCTGAGGAGACAGCAGAATAATGGAGGTGGTGTGCACCAGCGGATTTTTTTTTCCATAAGCAGTGAAATTTTAGCAGATTACAGAGTGACTGGGGGGACTGGGAGGTTTGGGGGGCTTTTAGGGGGTCCTGGAGTTTGAGGAATCCCTGGACTGGGGGATACTGGGAGGTTTGTGAGGGTTTTGGGGGGAGGGAAAGAGTTTTGGGGGCTCCCAGCTCTTCTGGGAGGTCACACAGCTCTTGGAGTCCCTCTCAATCCCATCCCTCAGCAATGATGGATCATGCTCCAAACTGGTGCCACTTCTCCTGCAAGGTCTCACTGCCAGGGGCATCGATCTCCTGCAGCCTTTTGATTTACTTGGTTCATCTAATGGAGCTGGTGGAGACAGGACCTGCTGTGTCCACTCCAGCACTTCCCCTCCAGGACGTGAATTCCCAGCACCTGGAGGGCTCTGCTGAGGCAGCAGCCCTGAAGCTCACCAAGGAGAAGCTGAATTATTAATCTGCCCATCCAAGAAGGGAGACAAAGAGGTTTCCAATACAGCAAGTCCTGGAAACTTGTCGGGCTGTAAAAGCTGCTTTTCTTTTTCCTTCATTCCTTCATTCTCTAGACCCCTGGGAATCCCACTAGCAAGAGACAGCTGAACTGGAAACCAGTAAATAAAGCAATTTGTTTGTTTATCTGCACTGGCTTATCCCTATGGATTGGGTTATTCCAGAAACTGGAGAAAAGGGTTGAGTTGAGGACCAGGAAATCAAAGTGGAAGTGTTCATATTCCTTGGAGGAGGTTCCGTTCCTGGCCTTGTGTTCTGTGAGTCCCTGTAATTCCAAGCAAGATAAGGATACACCTCTGTAAAAGAGACTGCCTGAGCTTAGATATTCCTGGAAATTTCAGCTTCCCCATGGAGCAGGATGTATTTCAAATGGTGTCCAAGGAAGACAAACTTTTCTCTTCCAAACCCCCCTGGATGTATGCAAGGTGGTGGAAGTGGTTTTATAGCATTTAAATTAAATTTTCACGAGTAGCAGGAGCTGGAAAATGCCAGGATCTCCAGGATCCTCCAACCCTGCTGCCCTCAGGAATGCTGCAGAACACTCTGCTCATCCCAACCTTAATCCTTGCTCTCCAGAGCTGCATCCCACTCCTGGCTCTGAGGATGGCACCTCCTTTTCTCCAGCATCTCCTCCAAGACTTTCACACCCATGGATGTCTCATTCTCCTCCCATCCAAGGGATAATGGCCCTGGAGTGGCTCTCTGCCATGATCATCACCCTGGATAAGTTCTGTTCCACTGCTTCCTGAGAGGACTCAGCTACTGAGCAAACAGAGGCGAGGCAATTCCCTGTTCATCAGCCAAGGGAAATCCCAGCTGCCCTTTTAAAGGAGACCAGGAATCCTGGGAGAAGGGCAGTGCTGGCACTGGCAAAGCAGAAGAGGGAATATCACAGGCCACAAACATCCTCACAGTGCCCCAGGAATGTCCAGCTTGGACTATTGTGCACAGCCAGGTTCTCCATGGAAACCTGTGGTGCTGCCATGCTGAGGTGAACTCTGTCCTAATCCTGAGGATGAGAGCCTACTCCAGCATATTCTGGGATGCAGAGCTCTGGATCTGCACTCCCACACATCCCTCCAGGCTGGCTGAGGGTCTTTTAATGCCCAGAATTCCTCAGGCCCCAAACTGGGGGCTCTTTATGAACCTGTTATGGATTGGGAATCCTGAACTTGGGCCTCTTTTTGAATATGTCATGGATTGGGAATCCCAAACTGTTGGAACCCAGGGTTCAGAGAATATTTCTCTGCCTGTTCTGAGATGTCCTGATCCCTAGGAGAACACTGTTTTCAACTTGTGTCCATGGAGAAAGTTTCCAAGACTTAAGGATGAATTGGAATCTATAAGTGTGTGAAATAGATAGCAGTATAGCTTACCACAGGGTGAAAAACTTGGAGTTTTGGGTTTTTAGTATGGAGGTGGATAGGAGACATGATGGAGGATTTTAGGCATTGTCTGATCTCCTTGGTCTTCATCCACTCCATTTTCTGCAGAGTTGGTAGCACAGAGTGATTGGTTAGAAAGAACCACAATGAAGATGTTAAGTGGACAAAAAAATAATTAGTATTGGTAGGAATAAAATACATTCTAAGAGTTAGTTGGACAAAACAGCTTTAAAAGACCTTGAATCTGTGTGTCTTGTGACTTTTGGTGCCTTCTCTTTGTGCACTGAGTCTGAGATGTAGATGGCATGCAGAACTTCCAATAAGAGAAAAATAAACAGCAAGATGAAAACCAGAAAACCAAGAGTTCTGTCTGTCTCTCATTCCTGGCACAGAACTTTTTAGGGGTCTCCCCATCAGGGGGACCCACGAGGAAGGTTTTGACACTGAGTGGCCTCACTGCTCTGATGAGCTGAAGCTCAGGATGATGTGTGACACTCCTGCACCCCCTCATGCCATCCTGGGCTCCCCAGAACTCCCTGAGGTATTTTCCAGCACACCAGGCTCCTCTCTTACCTAAACTGGGATCTGCTGGTCCTGGCAGTGTCAGTGCCTCCCTCTCTGTTGGAGGGTATGAGTCAGAACCTCTCTGAATCCTTCAGAGAGAGGAAGAAATGCAGGAGTTGAATTAAAGCCTTTAGGGAAATTAAGATCTATTAAGCCACATAGATATGAAGTAGAAGTGTAAGTTTAAGTTTTAAGTAAGTAGAAGTGTAAGTTATAGTTTTAAGTAAGCTTAAGTTGTAAGTTTTAAGTACAAAAGTAGAAGTTTAAGTTTAGAAGTCTAAGTTTTAAGTAGAAATACATTTGAAGTGCCTTAAGAAACTGTGCTAGGTAGTAAAGGCCTTAAGGCCTAGTTTAAACTTCAGTAACTTAGCTCCAGACATAAGAAAAACATAACAGAGCCTTGCCACTAGAACAGATAGAATTGTTCATGTCAAACACATAAAACTTCATGTGTAAATAAATAGAACTATCCGCCTAGATAGATAAACTTATATGCATAAATTTTAAGCAAGAAAATAGAAAGCACATTTGTGTAAATAGATAATAATATATATGTAGGTTTTTAGGTAAGAATTGATACTGCTTTTGTATTACTTTTGCACATTTGAACCAAGTTCAGTTTGGTTCAGAAAAAACGTTTTAGAATCATGCTTTTAGCTGACTGGATGTTTTTTATTAATAAAATGCCCTTTAATGGGGTGCAATCAGCATCAAGTCAACAACAACCTCATCAACAAGAAGAAGAAAAGAAAAAAGAAGAAAAAAGGCTGGGGTCCCTGCTGCTCTGCAGCTGTTGTGTGGGACTCTGTGAAAAATACATATTTTATGATTGGCTTTTTCCAAATATTAAGATGGATATTATATGTGTTGTGTTAGAAAGTGATGATGTATTAATTTCCTTAGTAGTGTGTTAAATATAGTTTTAGGTTATGACATAATGTTAAAATAGAAACTATTTTAAATGCTGTCTAGGATACGTTTTAAAGAAAGGACTCACAGTGAGATAGCAGCCACAGGACACCTGAATCTTTCAGAGAAGGAGAATTTATTGCTCGATTATCAGGAGAAATTAACTTCTTCCCACCTCGCTCAGCCATGAAGGGGCCGTCAGGATTCAGAGGAAGAAGCTGACACTGCCCAGACAGAATCCTGTGTTTGAATGGAATTTATGCATCATGTATGAGGTGTATGAATATGCAACAGGATGTTGCTTTTAAGGGTTAATCCTCTGTTAATGTGGGTCCTTTTTCGGTTTATGCTGCTCAGAAAAAGGTACCCAGATGTCTGTAACTCTTTGTTTCTGTTGTCTCACATTGCCCTAATACAAATTGTCCAAATTATTATTATTCTAATTATATTGCTATTTCTATAACCAATTTTTTCCAATTAAACTTTTAAAATTTTAAAAACTATTGGGGTTTTTCACAGACTCTATGCCTGAAAGCTTTTGCACAGACTTTAACACCTTGAACTCTTTGCCTTCCAGACTGATGTATTCATGCAATAAACAACTTTATAGCAACTGACAACTCCTCGTGTCTCTTTGAAGACCCAGAAACACCTGACACCTCTCCAAATCCTGCCTGCTGGACTCCAGGGGCTCTCCAAAATGCAGTTTATTGTATCCAAGATGTCACAGCAGCCCAGGGTGGTGGGTGACAGAGCTGTGCCCACAGCTGTCAGCTCCAGCTGCAGGCAGGCCTGGAGACCCTTTGGTTTTGGTTACATTGCATTATATACTTTTCTTTAGGTTACAGTGCATTCTATACTTTTCTTTGCTGAGCATCTTAATACAGCAGAACCAATCTATACCTTAACTTTTATCTATAGCCTATCATAACTACTATAATTACCATATTCATGTTACTGTTCTCTAATCACTAAAAGTCAGTACATTACACTACACAAGCTAGAAGTTGATTTTCAGTTTTCTTGCAGTGGAAAATTCTGAGACCTTTTTTCTGCTTGCCACATTTGCTGACTTGTTTGCCTGTGCTATCTTTCTGCTTGGTACAAACATCTTCTTGTTTAGGATGCATTTATCCTTTGCTCTAAGCCATAAAAACCCCTTCTAACTAACACACCCTTTGCCTCCTTGGTTAGCCAGTGAGACTGGCTCAGCAATTCTTCTGTATCAGAACCTGCTTCCATCTCTCTTCCTTCATCAGACTCTACATTCAAAAATCTTTCTGCCAAGCACACATATCTGTGTTCTTTTCAAACTTTCATCCTTCCCAACACCTGCCTCCCACAGGAGCAGCAGGCATCCACGCTGTGGGGAGCAAAGCATCCCACAAACAATTTGGGGTGATTAAAGTTATTACTGGGATGCACAAAAGAGCACAGGGATGGAGCAGCTGGCAAATGTTGGATTAGGAGGTCTCAGAGTCACCATGCCAGGAACTTTGGGCCAGATGCTGACAGGACTTGGGCAGAGGGGGATTAATTGACAGGAGGGAGGGAGTTAAAGGGAAAAATCACTCCCTAAATGAGGGAAGATCCCAGGGAATCCATGCAGTGATTAGAGAAGCTGCTGCTTAGCCTTTAATTCAACAGGCTGTGGGTCTGCTCTCTATTCCTAAGGCTAAAGCCAGCCCTCCCCTCACCCTGAACTCCCAGGAAATTAAAGCTGCCAGAGCCCACAAAGCCCAGAGCAGCCACAGTGACCCCTGGAGAGGGAGGTCAGTGCCTGGGGACACTGCAGCCATTGGCAGGCTGGAGAAACCAGGAAAACACTGGGGTTTCATCAGCAGGTTGGGAAGTCAGAGAGATTGGGAACGGGGTCAGAAATGGCACAAGCACTGCCACTGGTGCCACAGAGCATGCTGGAGAAAGGGGGAGAGCTGGGAATCAGGGAGGCCTTTGGAAGGGATTTCTGAGTGCCTGTGGTCCCTGAACCCTTCCAAGCTGTTCCATGCTCACCAGGAATTGTGTGTGTGCTGTCCTGTGCTCATGTGTTTGCTTCAAGCTGCTAAAAAGCACTGGATAGTCCAGCCTATACTTTTCTTGGAGATTTTTCACACTATTGTTTTTAGGAGAGATAAGGAATATGTCATGGAAGACTCCAGTGCTGTTGTGGCACTGCATTTCCATGGTTCCATTCAATGAAATTCCAATGCTGGGGGCAGTTTTGGGTGCCACAATATAAAAAAAGACACAAAAGCATTGGAGAGAGTCCAAAGGAGGCCACGAGGATGGGGAATGGGTGAAGGAGGAGCAGCTGAGGGCGCTTGGAATGTTGAGCTGGAGCAGAGGACACTGAGCTCAGAGCTCACCAGGGGCTGCAGCTCCTCCTGAGGGCAGCTCCAATCTCTGCTCTGGGACAGGGACAGCACCCAGGCCATGGCTGGAGCTGGGCCAGGGCAGCTCAGGCTGAGCTCAGGGCAAGGTTCTTCCCCCAGAGGGTGCTGGCACTGCCCAGGCTGCCCAGGGAATGGGCACGGCCCCGAGGCTGCCAGAGCTCCAGGAGCCTTTGGGCAGCACTGCCAGGGATGGACAGGGTGGGGTTGTTGGGGGTCTGGGCAGGGACAGGGGCTGGATCAATGATCCCTGGGGTCCCTTCCAATTCAGGATATTCCATGATTCTGTGACTGTGACACACATTCCAGGGGTGCCCACGTGCAGGGGAGTGGGTGAAGGGCTTTCCTTGCCATCACTTAGACAATTCCAAACAAGGACTGGCCCAAGCAGAGGGTGAATCCAGGTGGAGGGCTGGGTGTTATCATGGAATCATAGAATCATTAAAGTTGGAAAATGTTGCCGGCTGGGGGCTATTTACAGATCACAAACAGGACAGGACTGCTGGAACATGCCTTGAGCCAGCATCAGTCTCATTACATGGTTAATGACAATGGGAAGATGCCAGCAGCTCACATCCTAGGCAGCAAACAAAGAACTCAATGTCACAACTCACTTTATAAGTTTTTTGACCAATCACACAAAGCAAAAGCACATTGACAGTAGTTCTATCCAACCACTCTAAGCACACGTACCTTTGGTTAAACAATGCTTGCTTATTTCAAATACAATACCTGCTTGTGAGCCTTAAACACAATGCACAGAGCTCCATTATTAAGCTTAAAACTCCCTAATATCTCACTAGATAAACTTTTCTGTAGCTTAGGGAGTTATTCTAGACAAGTGTTAATTCACAGACTGTTGTTCTATTTGTCTTGCTTTTCTACAATTTAAATAATTTTTCTGCTGACCTATCTCATGGCTGCTGCTTAGCTCTAATCACAGTTCTGCTGCCTCTGGGGCCTGCCTTTTGCAGCTTTCCCAAAACCCTCTGATTTTGTGGATTCCCACAGAAAAGACCTGCAGGACCATCAAGTCCAACCTTCAAGGATGGGTGTGATTCAGCCCAACCCCCCCACGTCAGCAGCCTCTTCCTTCTTATTGTGTACAGCGATCCAGAATTGCTGTGCTCCTTCATCCTCTCTGGGAATTAATCCTGGTCTCAGCCAGGTGTCCCCTTTTCCTGTGCCTGTGAAGGGGACAGGGACTGAACAATGTGTGAACAGGGGTCCTGTGGATGCGCACCCCAGGAGGAGGCACTGGTTCCACCACTCCCTTGTGTCCAGCTGCTGGATTTAGGAAGTCGTGTCCTCTGCTGAGCTCAGGCTGCCCAAACCTTCTGTTCCAGGACTTTACTGAGCATCATGTGGAAGGACTTTGCTTTATTAAACTGGAGATTTGGGTTAAAAAGATTCAAGTAACTAATTCTCAAAGCTCTCTATCCTCTTACTGCACTCCTGCCTTTAATGCCATTTGTCTGTCCCTTTCCATGCCAGCCAGTGGATCACAGCTGCTGATTCCAGGGGATCTCTGCTGGAGCCACCTCTGCAAGCCCCCCTGGGCAGGGCTTCTGGAATGCAAAATGGGATAAAGCCAGGGATTCTTCAGTGAGGAAAAACCCAGAGGGATTCGTAGAATATTTTTATAGAATCATGGAATATCCTGAATTGGAAAGGACCCCAGGGATCATTGATCCAGCCCCTGTCCCTGCCCAGACCTCCCAACAACCCCACCCTGTCCATCCCTGGCAGTGCTGCCCAAAGGCTCCTGGAGCTCTGGCAGCCTCGGGGCCGTGCCCATTCCCTGGGCAGCCTGGGCAGTGCCAGCACCCTCTGGGGGAAGAACCTTGCCCTGAGCTCAGCCTGAGCTGCCCTGGCCCAGCTCCAGCCATGGCCTGGGTGCTTTCCCTGTCCCAGAGCAGAGATTGGAGCTGCCCTCGGGAGGAGCTGCAGCCCCTGGTGAGCTCTGAGCTCAGTGTCCTCTGCTCCAGCTCAACATTCCATGTCCCTCAGCTGTTCCTCACACAGCTCCTCCAGAGCCTTCACCCTCCTCCTGTGCCTTCTTTGGTCTCTCTCCAACAGCTCTTTAGCTCTTTCTGAGTTTGTGGCACCCAAACTGCCCCAGGACCATCTACAAAGGCTCTTCCCCTCTCAGACAAAGCTCTTCTGGAGCTCTTTTGGCTGACATTCCAGGGCTCTGAACTGGAAGAAGCTGCTCCAGGACTGGACTGCAGAGGAAATCCTTGGGGAAGCTGCTGCCATGAAGAATATCCTGCTGCCAGTCAGAACAGCCTGTCCAGGTGGAACTACCATCCCTGGAAGTGGTAAAATAACATTTAGAGTGGTGTTGGGGATGTGGGTTAGGGGTGATCTTAGAGGACTTTTCCAACCTTAATGATTCCATGAAGATTTCCTGACCAACTGCTTTTTTTTTTTTTTTTGCTCCATCATTGGCTTTTTAAACCATGTCCTTTAGGAGCACAGGTCAGTGAGGTATATATTATACATACTTAGCTTTCTTTTCTTACCTTTAAATCCTGTTTAAGTCCCATAAAATCACCTAATTGCCTGTAGGGGAAAGTAGAGTTGAACAAAGCTGTTTTCATCCCAGCCCCTGATGCTCTCTACAGGTGCTGAATGGCTTTAATTGCATCAAAAACCTCCCAGTGCCATTCCAGGTGGGAAAGAAACATCTCTGGGGTGTTTGTCAGGCAAGGAAATGAAGTTTTAGTGAGTGGGAGCTAAAAGGGAGAGTGGAGTAAGAGACAGCTCAGACCCTGATACCCAAGGAACTGGGATTGAAAAGAACCAATCAAATCAAACTAAACCAAAACCCCAAAAGAAATTAAAAACTGCATAAAAGTAACCCAAAGAGTAGCCATAGTCCTAGCAGATAAAACTTCCTCAAAGAGCTACAGTGAGCCAGAGATTTCTGGGTGCAGGGGCAGAGGGGAGTTGTGTCCAAAGCCATGTGGAACATTGGGGCCTGGAGCCACCTGGGACAGTGGAAAGTGTCCCTGTCCATGGCAGGGGTGGCACAGGAGGAGCTTTAAGGTCCCTCCCAACCCAACCCATTCTGGGGTATTGTTCAGCCCTGAGAGCCTTTTGGGGATGAATCCCCTAGATCCAGAGCTATCACTTCTCAGGGATTATTCATGTCCAACATTTGTGTCAGACATCAATTCCCCAAAACCTGGATATTCTTCCAGAGCCTCTTTGTTCTCCTCCTCACTCTCACTAATACTACTACCAAATTGCAGCCAAAACAGCAACTGGGATAGAAAAAAAACCAAACCCCCATAAATTAAGTTATTTTATAACTTAATGTCTCTCATTTGAAGTGATGTAAGCAACATTTCATTAAGTCTGGTTCATCTGATCTTATTTTGAATTTATTGATCTTATTTTGAATTTATTTACTTTTCCTGCTCGTGTGGTCAATGCTGTTTCAAACCAGCCCCGTCCTGGGAGCTAATTGCTGTAGTGACACCAACTTTGGGGCTCCCACAGCAGAATTATTTCACTGTTTGCAAGAACCACACAAATCCCTGCACACATTTCATGCTAAGGGCTGCCAATCTGCTCGCAGGGCTCTTATCTGGGGGGATTAGGGAGTTATCAGGAGCGTCTGAGCAGAGATAAGGCCCAGCAAATCCTCCCCTCCTGCTCCTGACACAACAGCGGCGCCGAGGGGAGCCCTGGGAGCAGAGAGGGATTGGGAACCCTCTGGGGCCTGATCCAGCTCCCTCCTCTGCTGCTCAGTGATTGAGTTCTGGTTTCACAGGAGCTGCTGTCAGGAAAAGCAGGAGCAGAGCACATCCAGTACCTCCTGTCGCCCTGGTTTTTGAAGTTTTTCTAAGCCTTCTGATATTTACATTCTTATAACAAACTTTCTCACTCACTTTATGTCAATAACTCATTGTTTTGCATTCTTATATGGAAGAAGAAATATTTGATAAACTGTTCGTTTGTCCAGTGTCATTGGAGTGGTGGCACTGTCACCTTCCAATCCACTGTCACTTTTAGAAATCTATAAATGTTAGAGTCAGAAATTAAATATGCTCTTTATCCTTGTGAAGAGCTGCATGTCCACATTGTGTTATTTCATGTCCTACAGTGACAACCTCCTGGGCCTGCAGAGCAGCACTGGGCTCCAAACAGAATTCCCTGGCACCAAAACCAGATTTCCTGAGGGCTGGGAAGGGCCAGGAGAGCCCCACTGCTCCTCAGCTGTGGTGGTGTTCACAGGAGTCCCAGGGGTGAGAGAAGAGATGAGAACCGTGACTCCATGTTTCAGAAGGGTGATTTATTATTTTATGATATATATTATATTAAAAGAAAATTATATATTAAAACTGTACTAAAAGAATAGAGAAAGGATTCATCAGAAGGTGGGAAAGGGGAAGGGAAAGGGGAAGGAATCCTGTGACTAACCAGAGAGTCCAAGCCAGCTGACTGTGATTGGCCGTTAATTAGAAACAACCACATGAGACCAATCACAGATGCACCTGTTGCATTCCGCAGCAGCAGATAACCATTGTTTACATTTTGTTCCTGAGGCCTCTCAGCTTCTCAGGAGGGAAAATCCTAGCAAAAGGATTTTTCATAAAAGATGTCTGTGACACTCAGCCCTGTGGCAAAGGCTTCAATTTGTTCCAAGGGCATCAATCAGGAATTCCTGGGGAATCCAAGAGCTGGCCTGGCCTGCAGGAGGAGGCTTCCAGGAGGGAAGTGGCTGCTTCTGCCCCAGCCCTTCACAGGCACTTTGGGCCCAGCCACTCCACAGGCACGTCTGGAAGGTGATAATTGCTTTTCTTCAGCTGCAGCCCAAGGAAAAAGGGGAGAGGGCACCCCTGGGATAGCCAGGGGCTGCCTGGAAGCTCCTGGGGCTCAAGGAATGAGCAGGAGACCCCAACAAGGAGGAAGCTGCACAGTCCCCAAGTTTCAAGCCTTCATTGCTGGATCTCCATTGCGCATTCATTCCCCAAAAGTAATTTCTTCAGCAAAGTCCTGGTTATTCCCCAAAATTCCTTTCTTCAGCTCCACTGATGTTGTTAAAGCAGTTCTCTGAAACAGAAGTGCTCAGTTCTTCCAGCTTCTCCCTTCAATACATCCTGGTGTTGCCAGAGTTCTTCCCCAGGCCGGCAGGCCCAGTTTTGCTGCTTTTCCAGACATGGATTTACTCTCCATGCCACATTTTCCTACTCGTATCCATGGGTTTCCATTGCTTCCAGTGCCACATGATCCATCATCAACTCCATTCCTGCTGCAGGATAAGGTTTTTCCCAGCCAGGGAGAACAGATGGCCCCTGAACCTTCCACCATATCAGACATTCCTCAGTTAGAAACCTTGGCCAGATCTCAGCCTTTGGGGTTATTCCATCATCCTTGGATCTGGGTCCACTTCCCTCCAGCCCCAGGGAACAGGCTGAGACTGGATGCAAATTTGGACTTTTCTAAGCAGGTTTTTTGTTGGGGCAGTTGGATTTTCTGTGAGCAGGGCTTTGAACTCCCCCCAGTGCCCTCCCTGTGGTTTTCCAGCCTCCAATCCCTGTGTCCAATCCCCCCAAAGCAGTGTCTGCCACAGCTCCTTTATTTATGCCCTGGGCATGTGGATCCTGTGTCCTTTTCTGATTAAATGTGGGATTGCTGCTGTTTAAGAACAAGATTCCACATGCCTGGGCCATGCTTTAGGAGGGTTATAATTTACCCAGCCAACTCTAATTTCACTTACAGGATTTTCACTCAGGAGTGGAGATGGATTGAGAGCAACACCTGCCTGGAAATGGAATTCAGAGCTGCTGGGCACCTCTCCTGTGGAATGTGCCACTGGATCCCCACCTGCAGCATTTGGACAATGGGAATTCTCAGCAATCTGGGATTTCTCCCATATCCTGCTCCAGCTGCACTGCTGAACTCAGTCAGACTTGTCAGGTTTGCTGTTTGATATTTGCTGCCCCCAGATGTGCAGGATGTCTCTGATTTGGTGTGCAACTGAAGAACGAGTCTGGACTCTTCATTTTTCAATCTTGAGGTTGTTTATTAATTCTTATCTATAAAATTTTCTTTCTGCCCAGCCGAGATCTGCTCAGCAGGCAGCCACAGGCACTCTGTGTTGTCCTTTTATACTACAAACTACATATAACATATTTACACTTAATTCCCAATACCCATCACCTATGTTAGACAGTGCACTTCTACTCTAAACCAATCCCAAAGTGCCAACATCACTGCAGAAAATGGAGACCAAGAAGAAGAAAAAAAAAAAGGCTGGACATGCCCAGATTCCTCCATCTTGTCCCCATAACCCCCATACCAAAAATCCTAAAATCTACATTTTCACCCTGTGATCATTTTGTTATTACACTATTCAAAGCTGTGTGACTTTCAGGTCCTCATACAAAGCTGCCAATTTACTCCAGGGGTCACAATCAAATCCCCAGGTGCTCTGGGCTGTGTGCCAGGGTGTCTGAGCCCCCCAACACCTGGAGGGATGCACTGAGTTCCAACAAGACTGGCTTGGGGTGAGCACAGCTCAGCCAGGCTGGTGTTCACCCTGCCCTGCTCAGGGGGAGGGCAGCACCTCTGGAGTGTCTGCTCAGCCCCCCTGGGATGGGGCAGTTCCTGATGGTGAGGAAGGGATGAAGCTGATTCTCAGCATCACCCAGTGGCCAAAGCTCTACTCCATACCCAGATTTTGGCTGATGTTCCCATTGCTCTAGAGGGACCTGGTGCACAGCCTCTCCTTCTCCTCAGCACAGAGCTGCTTCTCTCTTTTTAAAAAACAAATCACCCCAGATCCAGCTCAAAAACAAAACCAGTTCATTCACAGGCTCTGAACCTCCCTGCAGCTCAGCCCAGACCCCCCAAATCTTTCACAGCAGTGGAAGGTGGTGTCTAAATCCCCCCATTCCCTGTGCTGCATCTCCTCTGCTCTCCTGACTCAGACAGATGTGCTGGGGTGCATTCCATGCTGACTGGTTGCATTTAGTCCCTCAGGGGATTTCTTAAAAGTATTATTTTTATTTTCTTATTATATTTATTATATATTTCTTATATATTATTATATATTTATTATTGTATATAATTTATTATTGATATTTTAAAAATTATTATTATAATTTTATGTTTATATTTTTTATTTTTATTTTTATTTCCATTTGCTTCCTCAGGATATCCAGTTGCACACGGGTGTCTCAGTTTGAACACCCAGGTGTCTGCTAAGGAAGGCAGGAGCCTCCCTGAAATGGAAAATGCAAACCTCCCCTCTCTGAATTGTTATGATTTTGAAATTAAGGGGCCCTCAGACGAAGATATGGGAGCAGGAATAACAGTTCTTTACCAGGAAAAATAAAAATTATAAAAATGCAAATGCAGTAATACAAACCCCCACAGCCAGAGTCAGAGCAGTCCCTGCCCCCTGTGTGCCAGGGCGGTGTCCCAGCCCCATCCCATGGGGGCTCAGCCCTCCTGCAGTGCCAGCTGTGGCTCTGCTGCAGCAGGGATCCTGCACAAGGGGGGAGTTTTCCTCTGCAGCTCCAGGGCTGCTGCAGATGGGCCTGGGCTCCCTCTGGCCATGCAGGGCAGCAGAAAGCTGCTCCTCTGGCAATGCAGGGGGCAAAGGCTGCTGTGCTGTGCCAGGCTCAGATTGGATCCAGGCAGGAATGCTTGGCTCCTCCCCTGGGCACAGCATCTCCCCATGGGATGCTGGGACTGGATCAGCCCTGCAGGGACACTCAGTGGCCATGGACAGCAGAGATCTCCTGGAGGGAGGGTTGGCTGTGGGAGAGATAAAGAAAAAACTGCCCCATGAACAGCAGAGACCTGCCCCAGCTCTGACAGATGGGGATAGAACACACAGCCCCAGCTAAATCTTTCAACCTAAGACAAAAGGTCACACTGTCCAACCCATCCTTTGATCCCAGAGAAACTCTGCTGTTTTCCCAAAGAAACAACTGTGAGACTAAGAACACCAGTGATCTCCCTGCCTGAGGTTTGCCATGCCCTGGACTTGGAGTTTGTGTCCAAAACATCCTTTTTTTATCTGCTTTTTATAAATCATTCCACATCTGTTTGGATTTTTTTCAGTTCTGCTCTCTCCCATTCTGCTCTATTCTGTTGTACTCCATTCTAAACAGGACTAGTCCATGAAAATTCTGATTTCCCACTGCTTGTCATTCAGCACAAGCTGCCAGATTTTCGAGAAACCTTTGGAGACTTTGTGCAGCTGAAAATATTGACAGTCTAAAGCAGCTTCATGTCCATCCAGCTGAGTAGCCAACCTGTGATCCTCAGTAGGTAGATAGGAAATAAAATGGCCCATGTGAAGATCTTAATCCTAATCCTGAGAGTTTCAAATGGATTTAAGCCTTGGAGCAAGCAGTTTTATATCCAGTCCAAAATGCTCTTTACACCAGCTCTGATAACTGGGGCTATTCTGATTTTTTTCTTATTTATTCCAGGTTTTGAATGCAGTTTATCTTTTGCCTTCCAGAATCTCTTGTGGAACGAGTCCCACAGTTTAATACTCCAAGGAAACAGCTCACCTGACTGAGCCAAATTTATTCTGGGCTGGCTCATTGTCAGTCAGGATCTCATCAGCAGAGCACGACAGGGAGTTACCCACCCCACAAATGAATATTTGCATTTGGGCAGGATTTGCTCCCCAAAAGGGCCCTTTTCCCCACCTCACAAATGAATATTTGCATTTGAGCAGATGGATTTGCTCCCTGGAAGAGCCCTTTCCCCCATCCCACAAATGGATATTTGCATTTGGGCAGGATTTGCTCCCCAAAAGGGCCCTTTTCCCCATCCCACAAATGGATATTTGCATTTGGGCAGGATTTGCTCCCCAAAAGGGCCCTTTTCCCCATCCCACAAATGAATATTTGCATTTAGGCAGTATTTACTCCCCAAAAGGGCCCTTCTCCCATCCCACAAATGAATATTTGGATTTGGGCAGATGCATTTGCTCCCTGGAAGAGACTTTTCCCCATCTCACAAATGGATATTTGCATTTGGGCAGATGGATTTGCTCCCTGGAAGAGCCCTTTTCCCCTCCCTGTGTCCCAGACAAGCCTGGAAGAGCCATTTTGGGAGCAGGTGTCTGCGTTTTGCATCTGTCTCATTGGTGAGGCTGAGTTCTGTCTCACTGTGCAGAAGAAAATGTCATTTCATCAATTCTGGATTTGCCACCTCTCAGTTTAATTGAAAAATCTGCTGCTGCCTGTGTCAGGAGCAAGAGAGGACTTATCTGTACCTGTCTGTTTTACAGACACTTAAAACACCTTTTGTTATTTTTCTGCTCACCCAAGGAGTCGTTTCTAATCCTCTCCAGCCTCTTTCAGTGGGAGTTTTTGGTCACATTTGTGCAGCCCTGGACCCAGAGCCTTTTAAAAATTATTTTACAACAATAGCCTCAAGGCCCTTTCAAACATTTGCCCTGGTCTGGGTCTCTAGACAGGAGCTGAAAATTTGGCTCTGAAAATTTGTGCCCTGGAAATTTGGCTTGGATCCATGTCCAACTCCCAGTACCCTCTTGGACTATTGGTGTTTGTAAATTCCATTAATTTCTTCAAATCCCGGGATCACAGAACATCCTGGCTGGGAAAGGACTCACCAGGATCATCCATTCCAACTCCTGGCCCTGCCCAGAACCAAATATTCCAGGGCAGAACCAAATCCTGGCTGTAACTGGAGAGCACCTTTATATTCCAGGTGCTCTTCTCTTCTCTTCTCTTCTCTTCTCTTCTCTTCTCTTCTCTTCTCTTCTCTTCTCTTCTCTTCTCTTCTCTTCTCTTCTCTTCTCTTCTCTTCTCTTCTCTTCTCTTCTCTTCTCTTCTCTTCTCTTCTCTTCTCTTCTCTTCTCTTCTCTTCTCTTCTCTTCTCTTCTCTCCTCCTCTTGGCTTTGTGACCCTCCCAGGTGTGGCTGCAGCTGCTGGGTCTCCCTGGGAGCAGCCCTGGGGGTCTCTGGGGTGCCCACCCAAGGGAGAACCCCAAGAAAAACCTCCTGGGTCCTGGGCTCTCCCATCTGCCCCTGCAGGCTCCCACACCTGGCTCCAAACAGCCCCAGGGATGTGGGTGCTGCTCTCCCACTCCTTGGTGAATGGCAGCCGCTGTTTAAGCAAAAAGATGATTTGTTTTCCATTAAAATGCAAAAGTCCACCTTTAAAATCCTGTGGCTGAACCAGCAACACCCTCCTGCCCTTTATTTGCAGTCCCCTGCCTTTGTCACTTGTCACAGCCTAGTGAAGCCAGTACAGAGCTGGGCTTTTCTTCCAGTTTCTCCTCATTCCATTTGCCAAGCATTGATTTTCTTTTCCTTCTACCAGCAGAGCTTGAAATTAATAATTTCTATTTGATTTTGTCACTTGGGTGTCATCGATACTGGCAGGGCTGGACACGGGAGAAGCCAAATGTTGAGGGAGATGGAAGGCAGTGAGGGGGAGCAGCCAGCCTGGATCAATGAGCAGGTCATGGAGCACATCAGGGAGAGCTCCTGGGGACAGGCTGGAGATCTGCTGGAATTCCAGCTCTGTGCCAGGTCCCCATCTCCACGTGGCAATGGGAACATCTGCAGGGAGGGTTTCTCTCTGTGCCAATGGTTTTAACGCCAGGAATTTCTCCATTGTCTTGGTTTGGAAAGACAGGTGTCTTCTAAGGAAGGCAGGAGCTTTCCTTGAAATGGAAAATGAAAACCCCCGCCCTCCAAATTGCTATAATTTCAAAATTAAGGAGCTCTCAGGCAAAGATATGGGAATAGGAATTATAGTTCTTTATTAGAGAAATTAAAAACACGAATGAAATAGCACAAAAAAAAAAGCAAACCACTGCCAGAGCCAGAACAGTCCCTGCCCCCTGTGTGTCAGGGGGTGTCCCAGCCCCATCCCATGGGGGCTCAGCCCTCCTGCAGTGCCAGCTGTGGCTCTGCTGCAGCAGGGATCCTGCACAAGGGGGGAGTTTTCCTCTGCAGCTCCAGGGCTGCTGCAGATGGGCCTGGGCTCCCTCTGGCCATGCAGGGCAGCAGAAAGCTGCTCCTCTGGCAGTGCAGGGGGCAAAGGCTGCTGTGCTGTGCCAGGCTCAGATTGGATCCAGGTAGGAATGCTTGGCTCCACCCCTGGGCACAGCATCTCCCCATGGGATGCTGGCATTGGATCAGCCCTGCAGGGACACTCAGTGGCCATGGACAGCAGAGATCTCCTGGAGGGAGGGTTGGTGTGGGAGAGATAAAGAAAAAACTGCCCATGAACAGCAGAGACCTGCCCCAGCTCTGACAGATGGGGATAGAACACACAGCCCCAGCCACACCTTGTATTTCCAACCTAAGACATCCATTCACATCCCTAGACTGGATCTTGGCAAACCTGACAAGGGAAACAGGGAAAAGGGAACAGGGATTTGCACTGAGATCTCCTTTTCCTGCCCTACACTGCTGTGTGAAGGCTCCAGGTGCTGCTGCAGGGAACAGCAGCCTGGCTGTGGCACTAGCATCCATGGAAAAGTGTTTCCAGTCAGATCTTATGGATGTTCTACCATCCATAAGCAAAATGTGAAGTTCCACATCTTGTTCAAGACCAGAGAGAAGAGAACAGGAAAGATGGGAGGATAAACAGAGGCTGGGCAGAATGAGAGCCTGGAAGAGTTGGAATGGGAAGAATTTCTGACTCTGCCTTACTCCTGTTCCCCTCGTCCTCCACAAACCTCAGTTCTGCATTTGAGGGTATTTAAGGTCCCTTCCAACACAAACCATCAGGCAGTTCCATGATTTGAATTGTTTTTATGATAGGGAGGTCACAGAGCATCCTTCAGTCAGGACCTGCAGCTCCTCCCGAGGGCAGCTCCAATCTCTGCTCTGGGACAGGGACAGCACCCAGGGCACGGCTGGAGCTGGGCCAGGGCAGCTCAGGCTGAGCTCAGGGCAAGGTTCTTCCCCCAGAGGGTGCTGGCACTGCCCAGGCTGCCCAGGGAATGGGCACGGCCCCGAGGCTGCCAGAGCTCCAGGAGCCTTTGGGCAGCACTGCCAGGGATGGACAGGGTGGGGTTGTTGGGGGTCTGGGCAGGGACAGGGGCTGGATCAGTGATCCCTGTGGGTCCCTCCTGCTCAGGAGATTTTCTGGTTCTCTGACTTCTCCCAGTCTGAGGCTCAGAAGGTGGAAATGCTTTCTGTAATTGTCTGGAAAGGATTTTCCATCCCCATAAAATCCAATGGAGCCAAATCAGAGGCATTTCAGATTTGGAACTGTGGTTCCATCTGCTCTTCCCTGTGCCTGACCCACACCAGGGTCACATCCCAGCCTCCTGCGCCACCTCCAGCCCTCCCTGCCTGGGCACACTCCTGATCCTGGAGCTCAGGGGCAATGAGCCAACACTGAATGCAGGAAAAGCTCCCTGTGGGGCCCGTTTGTGTCAGGAATTAAGGAGTCACATCTGAGTTGGCAGCAGAGCAGCAAAGGTGCCAGAACTCCGTGCCCTGCTCACAGCAGCTCCTGTCAGAGCCCTGCAGGTGCCCATAAACCACTTAAATGGCCATTAAGGGTTCAGGGAGCAACAGAAACTGGCACTGGAGCACTCAGCCCTTTGGCTTCAGGCATTTATCCAAGAGCAGATGAGCAGGCAGGAATTAGAGCTGGAAGCACAACACCCTGGAGCCCCTGCTCTGCTGGAGAGCTGGGGGATCCCAGCAGCTGCCCTGGGATGGGATTTTCTGTTGCCATGGCCATGGGAATCAGGGCTAACTGGGCTCCCCACACCCACAGCTCCCAGCTCTGAGGATTTAGATCCACATCCCAGCACTGGGAGCTCTGGAGGAACTGAAATCTTTGTTGCTTTGCCATCAGACACAGTCACACACACACAGGGCGGGGCTTGGGGACACACAGGATTTGGCTGCTGTGCCCTGATAAAGCATTTGCTGTGCACTGAGGGGGAGAGCAGAACTGATGGCCACACTGAATTATCCAGCCTCACAGAATGATCCAGCCTGGAGAGCCCTTCAGGATCACCTTGACTTCCAATCTCCCCAGCACCACCAGAATCCTCCCTAAACCACATCCCAAAAAGCCACATCCAGATGTTTCTTGAACACTTCCAGAGATGGTGACACCGCCATCTCCCTGAGCAGCTCATTCCAATGCCTCACCCCTCTGGCAGGGAAATATTTTTTTTTTCCCAAAATCCCCCCTGCCCCTGCCCTGGCCCAGCCTGAGGCCGTTCCCTCTGCTCCTGTCCCTGTTCCCTGGAGCACAGCCCGACCCCCCCGGCTGTCCCCTCCTGTCAGGAGCTGTGCAGAGCCACAAGGGCCCCCTGAGCCTCCTTTGCTCCAGGCTGAGCCCCTGCCCAGCTCCCTCAGCCTCTCCTGGGGCTCCAGCCCCTTCCCAGCTCCGTTCCCTGCCCTGGACACGCTCCAGCCCCTCCAGGTCTCTCGTGTCAGGAGGGTCCCAGAGCTGCCCCAGCCCTGGAGGTGCCCCAGCAGTGCCAGCTCAGGGCACGGGCACTGCCCTGCTCCTGCTGCCACCCCAGGGTGACACAGCCCAGCTGTCCTTGGCCTCTGGGCACACCTGGGCACATCTGGGCTCGTGTCCAGCTGCTGTCACAGCACCCCCAGGTCCCTTTCTATGAACACCTCTCAAGCCCCTCTGCCAAGCCTCAGCATTCCACAGTCCTGCTGGAGCTTTTCCTAAATCAGTCCTCAGAAGGAAAGGGAGGTGGGAAGAAGCAAAGTGCCCCCACCAGCTGAATGTCCATCACCAGCAGAGTGTCACAGACATCTTTTATGAAAAATCCTTTCCTTAGGATTTATGAAAAATCCTTTCCTTAGGATTTTTCCTCCTGAGAATCTGAGAGGCCTCAGGAGCAAAATGTAAACAATGGTTATCTGCTGCTGTGGAATGCAACAGGTGCATCTGTGATTGGTCTCATGTGGTTGTTTCTAATTAATGGCCAATCACAGTCAGCTGGCTCGGACACAGAGCCTGAACCACAAACCTTTGTTATCATTCTTTCTTTTTCTAATCTTAGCCAGCCTTCTGAGGAAATCCTTTCTTCTATTCTTTTAGTATACTTTTAATATAATATATATCATAAAATAATAAATCAAGCCTTCTGAAGCATGGAGTCAGATCCTCATCTCTTCCCTCATCCTCAGACCCCAGCAGAATCATCCCTGGCCACTGTCACCAGCACATCAGCATTAGAATCATTTACTCCATCCCTCCTGAGATCAATTCTCTCCCCAGCTGTGAAGGTAAAGGAAATAAAAGAAGATCTAAAAAGGACCCAGCTGTGCCCTCCTGCACATCTGGGCAGTGTTCTCCAACCCCACCTGCAGGAACAGCCCTTCCCTGCTCCAGTGGCATTCCCAGGCAGGGATGGAGAGGAAAGGAGCCCTGTGAGGATTTCCTTCCTTCCCCCTCTGTGTCTTTTTCACCCCTTTTGCCTGCACAGCTGCCTTCTTCTCTCCAGCCAAAATGGGTCACATTTGCCTATTAAATCCTTAAAGGTAATGGGGTTTATCCCAATGGATCACCCACATTCCCTGTCACCACCCTCACCCACTTTCATGTATATGAAAGATTAGTTGGATCTTGGAGCTTTGTTTATTTTTCAAACAGCTCCAGGTTTGTTGTCCAAGTCCATCTCACCTTGGAGTAACTGCACAGGAGGAGGATGAGGCTGGATTGAAAGGAGACCTTGGGGGACTAAATGTGTTAAAAACCAGTTTTAAAGCTTCAGTTGGCTGGGTTTAATCTCTGAGGCTTTTCCCAATGGTAAACCAGCAACAATTACAAAGAAAGGAGCTGGATTGCAGATACAGCAATTATTGTTAATAACAATAGGAACCCTTTATCCAGTGGGACTTAAATTTGTGTTTTGGGTTGGTGTGGACCGGTTTGGCAGCAGGGAGGTCACAGGGGTGGCTGCTGTGAGAGCTGCATGAGGGGGATATGTGTGTGTGTGACAGGAAAATCTGGAATTGTGTGTGTGTGACAGGAGAGTCTGGAATTGTGTGTCTGTGACAGGAGGGATGGAATTCTCTGTGTGTGTAACAGGAAAATCTGGAATTGTGTGTGTGTGTGACAGGAGAGTCTGGAATTGGGTGTGTGTGTGACAGGAGGGGCTGGAATTGTGTGTGTGTGGCAGGGAGGTCTGGAATTTTGTGTGTGTGTGACAGGAGGGTCTGGATCTGAGGGATGAGGCTGAAGGACTGGGACAAGCACTGGGAGAAGCCTGGGAAGGGCATGGATGGGGAGATCAGGGGTGACCCTGTGAGTGGGGCACATGTGGAGCAGAGCAGCTCCTCTCCTTGGGCACATTTCCCACACCCCAGAGAAGACAAATGGGGTTTGCTTGTGCTTATTGTACAAATTTACAGCAGCCTGACATGGGGCAGAGCAAGCAGCAGCCTCTAATAGAGACAGATGACAAACACATTTAATGAATGAAAGGTGATGGAGTGTTCCTGCCACAGCAAACCCCCCCAGCCTGCAGCTGGCACTGAGCTGTGTCACACCACTGTCACAGAGGCTGCAGCAGATCAATGCCAGCCCCAGGCTGAGCCATGAAGGGCACTGGGGTGGGCTCCAGACCATTCAAAGCCCCACAGGATCATGGAATGGTTGGGGTTGGAGGGTGCCTGAGAGCCCTTCTCATTCCACACCCCACCACAGACAGGGAGATCTCCCTCTGGGCCAGGTTTGACACTAGGATTTTATGGTGGGATGCTGAAATTTTTGGTTGTTTGAATGATGGAGAGACCAAGCTGAAATTTAGGGGTGGGAAACACCAGATTTTGTGATCCATCCTCAGTTTTGAGTGTTCATCTCAATGCAGTGCTGATGTTGAGACCCCATAAAAAGCAGCAAAAAACCCCCCAAGGAAAAGGTTCATGCCTTGGCTATTCTGGGGATTGAGGAGTGGAGTGGATTTTCCTGAACTTCAGGGCTAAAGACAAACCATGTTTGGTGCTCATATGGGGTTGCTGTGGGCTCAACACCTCAAAGCCAGGCTCAAAGAGGTGGATGCCCAGCAAGGGCTGAGTTTCACTCCAATCATGCTCCAGATCCAGCTCCAACCTGGGCTTACAGCCTGATTTGGGCCTGCAGAGATTTGGTGACAGGGCTGGGTCACACAGAAATTAAAGATTGAATCTAGACCATGATGAGCTTAGAGGAGATGATCTTGAAGGCCTTTTCCAGCCTGATTGGTGCTGTGATTCCCTGGCAGGGCACACGTTTCCCAGGCCTTTGCTGGGGCAGGAGGGTTAAGCCTGGCTCTGTGTGAGTTTAGGGGGCTCTGCTGCAGGCTGGAGCTGCCAGGGCTGAGCTGTGCTGAGCACAGAGAGATTGCAGTGACAAACTGGGCAGGGAAAGCTCTGCTGTGAATTAAACCCTGCCTTAAACCCCATCTGGGCCTGGGTTTGAACAGACAGGTGTCTGGGTTTGAACAGACAGGTATCTGCTGAGGAGGGAGGACCCTGCCTTGGAATGGAAAATGCAAACCCTCTCTCTACAAATTGTTATAATTTTGAAATTAAGGGGCTCTCAGGAAAAGATATGGGAGCAGGAATAACAGTTCTTTCCTAGGAAAAATGAAATTAAAAAAGCAATAACACACAACAACACTGCCAGAGTCAGACCATGCCCTGCCCCCTGTGTGTCAGGGAGGTGTCCCAGCCCCATCCCATGGGGGCTCAGCCCTCCTGCAGTGCCAGCTGTGGCTCTGCTGCAGCAGGGATCCTGCACAAGGGGGGAGTTTTCCTCTGCAGCTCCAGGGCTGCTGCAGATGGGCCTGGGCTCCCTCTGGCCATGCAGGGCAGCAGAAAGCTGCTCCTCTAGCAATGCAGGGGGCAAAGGCTGCTGTGCTGTGCCAGGCTCAGATTGGATCCAGGTAGGAATGCTTGGCTCCTCCCCTGGGCACAGCATCTCCCCATGGGATGCTGGGATTGGATCAGCCCTGCAGGGACACTCAGTGGCCATGGACAGCAGAGATCTCCTGGAGGGAGGGTTGGTGTGGGAGAGATAAAGAAAAAACTGCCCATGGACAGCAGAGAGCTGCCCCAGCTCTGACAGATGAGGATAGAACACACAGCCCCAGCCACATCTTAAATTTCTAACCTAAGACAGCCTGGCTGCCCTAAATCTTCCTCCCAGCCCTGCTGGGATAATCCAGGTCCTTCCCCAGGACTGTCCCCACCAAGGGCTCTCAGAGCCCTCCCAGTGCCACTATTAACAAAGACAGCCTGTGCTGGGGAGCAGAGCTCTGCCAGCAGGGAGGAAGAATTCCCTTCTCATTCCCTCCCCACAGGAAGGCTGGATGTGAGAAACAAGGTTCACTTTCCTGGTAAAATTTAAAAAGTTTAATAAAAAAACAGTAGGAGATAGAAATAAAGCAAAGATTATTATGGTCAGGTGCATCTTGACACTCAGCCAAGAGCACCCTGTTATCTTCCGGGTACCCCTTACATACCTTTAATTACATCAGCCTGTTGCATATTCATAGACCCTCATGCACAGTAAACTTTTCCCCAAACCTGTTCACATGGTCCAAGAACTGTTCAGCCTGGCTCCTCCTTGGGTCTGCCTTTTTAGAATATGTGAATTCCTTGGCTGTGGTTTTAGTCTGTTCTCATCCCCTTCAGTTTTTGTGCCTTGCTCCACACTGCCTGCAGCCAGTGAGTGCCGATGGTTGGCAGATCTGTACAGATGTTCTCATCCTGTGTTCACTGGGTGTTTTCCTGTCCTAGGTTACAATATAAAAACGTATTCTGTTCCCATCCTCAAGGGCTGCTGAAACTAGGAGGGGCATCGTTTTTTCCTTACCTCCTGTTAATGTGCCCATCAATATCTGGCCACCTGACTCAGAGATAACAGAGATTTCTGTTTAATGGACCCCCCACATGACTCAGAATGATAACAGCCCATTGTGAGATGCTCCACCCAGGGGGGAGGAGCTAAGCATCCCCACCTGGATATAATAACCCCACCTGGGGTTTGGGACAGAACAGTCAGTCTTTCCACTGCATTCCCAGAGGAATGGATATCTTTTCCACTGGATCTTCAGAGGAAGTTCAGATAGCAAGATAAACTTTTCTGTAGCTTAGAAAGTTATTCTAGACAAGTGTTAATACACAAACCATTGTTCTATTTGTCCTTGCTTTTCTACTTTTTAAATAATTTTTCTGCTGACCTATCTCATGGCTGCTGCTTAGCTCTAATTGCAGTTTTACCGTCTCTGAGGCTGCCTTTTGCAGCTTTCCCAAACCCTCTGATTTTGTGGATTCCCACACACCCTTTCTACAGGATCCCTGCTCCAACAGAACCATATCTGCCACTCCTGAAGGGCTGCACCCACCAATCCAACTGGACTGCCACCAACAGCCTGACCAACAGGGTGTCAGGTTGTGTTCTGACTCCGTCCGTGGTTTTTCTTTTGTATTATTGCATGTATTTTCATTTTGTTTTCCCTTTTCCTAATAAATTGTATTTCTGACTCAAAGTCTCTCATTGGTTTTGTTTTCAAACCAGAACATATCCCATCCCAGCAGGCATTTTAACACAAGCACACCGATATCAGCTATTTCACTAAACTTAATTAACAATAGGAATAAAAACTATATCTTTGTAATGAAGTTACTTTAACACCACACATATAAAATCAATTTTAATATTTGTCAAAAGCCAATATTATAATATGTATCTATAACACTGAGGCACCTCCTCGTTTCCCACCAAAGCAGCCACAGCAGGGCTGGAGCCAGAGCAGCACTCAGAGCTTTGGGGACAGGACAGGGCTTGTCCTGCAGCTGCTGTGGGGCTGCTGTGCCCAGTCCCTGTAGTTTTGTTCCCTCTGGGAATTCCATGTACAGCTGCCAGGATCCTGCTCTTGCTGGGAGCAGCCCCAGTGCTCCCTGCCCCAAAGGGGGCTGTGGGACCCCAGAACATCTCTCTGGCTGTCCAGGATGGCCAGGACTCCTGCCAGGGGGCTCAGAAGCCCAAAACACCTGTGGGTTTGATTATGACCCATGGAGCAAATTACCAACCTTGTATGAAGATCAGCAAGCCACAACAGTTTAGGTAGAATAATAGTGAATTTATCACAGGGTGGAAAAGTAGATTTTAGGGTTTTGGTATGGGGGTTCAGGAGGCAAGATGGAGGGAACTGGGTGTGCCCAGCCTTTCTCCTTCTTCTTGGCCTCCATCTTCTGCTGTGATGGTGGCACTTTGGGATTGGTTTAGAGTAGAAGCTCACTGTCTAACACAGGTGATGGGTATTGGGAAGCAATTGTAAACATTGTACATGTAGTTTTTAGTATAAAGACATAACACAGCCTGGGGGCAGGCAGAGTGCCTGGAACTGTCCTGCTGGATGCACCTCGGCAGGGCAGGAGAAAATTTTTTATAGATAAGAAACAATGAACAACCTTGAGAGCAAGAAATGAAGAGCCCTGACTCCTTCTTCAAGTGCCGGGCTGGGAAAAGAGACTTTGAACAATCTCGGGGTCACTCTGACAAGCTAAAGATCCTGAGAGGGAACTGGAGCCTTTGGAGAGGCAAATCCCCCTCCACTGCTGGGCCATTCAAACATCCCCCAGTACCAGATCCGTGGGTGATGCCTGCAGAACGTTCTCCAGGGGCCAGGAAGCACCAGAACTGGGAGATTTTTGAGGGATTCCCTCAGTGAGGGCAGAGGGAAGTGCAGAGGGTTCTGATTTCCTGTGGAGAGCACAGATCCTGAGCTGTTCCTGCTCAGAAAAGTCCCCTGCACTGCTCCTGCCCTTTTGTTTCCTCCTGCTCCTGATTTTGTCCACTGGACCAGACCAGAGCATCTTTATGGAGCTGGGAGCGCTTCAGCTGGGCTGGGAGGGCTGGGATTGTTCAGCCTGGAGATGGGAAAGCTCCAGGGACACCTCCCTGTGGCCAGGCTGGATGAGGGACAGTGTCCTGTGAGCTGGACCAGGGTTAGTGTCCCTAACTCTCTCACCCCACAGCTACCCTGGCACCGTGGGCAGCACAGATCTCTGCAGGGCAGCTGCAGAGAAAACCAAAATCCTCCTTTGTGAGGCCACTTCTGTGGGACAACCCTCAGAACCACCTGCACAAAGCTGGTGACAATCCCAGTGCCCCCAGCCAGCCCCTGTGACAGACCAGAGAGCTCAGCTGCTCATTCCCCTCTGTGTGCCCATGGCTCCTCCTGACCAGCTCAGAGGACACAGATTGCTGCCCAGCCCTGTGATTTATTTAGCTGCCTGATGCAGGCTCTGCCAGGGCTGCTCTGTCCCTGCTTGGGCTGAACACTCAATAAAACCTGTCCATAAACACAGGGGCCAGAGGGGAACATGCCCTGACAATGGGAATAAACAAAACAAGGGAAGCTCTGGGTGCAGGAGACAGAGGCAGGAACAGGCTCTGTCAGGGCAGGGGAGCCCTGCAGGGTCAGGATCTGCTCAGGGATTTATTAATGGCACAAATGATGGGCCAGAGATGTGCTTAAAATCTCCAAACTGAGCTGGAAGGAGTTCAGAGAGCAGGGCTGGGATTCAAATCTGACCTCCCTAAATAAAAATTAACGTTGCAAAATGAGTAAGAGAAAACTCAGAAAGATAAATGGGGAGCAATGAGCTCAGGGAAGAGAGAACTCCATGAAAAAGCAAAGGAAGAATAGGTGAGGAGGCCAGGCAGGTCTGAGCCAGGTGCGCTGTTCCCTACAGGAAAATCCTCTGTCCCTGCAAGGATAAGAATCCTGTGTGACCGTGTTCACAGGGGTCCAAGGATGAGGGAAGAGATGAGGATCTGACTCCATGTTTCAGAAGGCTGATTTATTATTTTATGATATATATTACAATAAAACTATACTAAAAGAATAGAAGAAAGGATTTCATCAGAAGGCTGGCTAAGAACAGAAAAAGAAAAAATTATAACAAAGGCTTGTGGCTCGGACTCTCTGTCTGAGCCAGCTGGGCTGTGATTGGGCATTAATTAGAAACAACCACATGAGACCAATCACAGATGCACCTGTTGCATTCCACAGCAGCAGATAATCATTGTTTACATTTTGTTCCTGAGGCTTCTCAGCTTCTCAGGAGGAAAAATCCTAAGGAAAGGATTTTTCATAAAACATGTCTGTGAGACCCCTGAACCCCAGGGTCAAGACCTGCAACTGGAAAATCTCATTTCACTTTCTGGGACAGGGACAGCACCCAGGGCACGGCTGGAGCTGGGCCAGGGCAGCTCAGGCTGAGCTCAGGGTAAGGTTCTTCCCCCAGAGGGTGCTGGCACTGCCCAGGCTGCCCAGGGAATGGGCACGGCCCCGAGGCTGCCAGAGCTCCAGGAGCCTTTGGGCAGCACTGCCAGGGATGGACAGGGTGGGGTTGTTGGGGTTGTTGGATCCGTGATTCCTGGGGTCCCTTCCAGCTCAGGATATTCCAGGATCCTGTAATCCCCTGCTCGGGGCAGCTCAGGCTCTGGTGAGCCATCAGGTGTCCAAAGAAATGAGGATTTTCCCACTGGGTGTTTTCCCATCTGAACAGGCCCGGCAGTGCAGGGGGACAAACCGAGCATCCCCCGCCCCTGATGCCCACATCCTCTGAGCCAGGAACAGAGCCAGGCAGGAGGGGAGGGAGGGGAGGAAACCACAATGGAATGTGCTGGAAAATTGTCAATTCCATTTGCCCCCAGTGCCACCCTGGAAGGTGTGTGAGGCCTTTAGAACCCCACAGAGCCCTGTGGGGCAGCCACAGAGCATTCCCTACATTCCCTGCTTCAGGGTGATCCCTACAAACTGCTCTTCCCACTGCTCATTAGCCAGGAAAACTGAGGAGATGGATCTGGCTGACCACAGGGTGAAGATTTCCTACATGGAACCAACATTTCTATGAGCCCCTGAATGAAACAGGAGAGAATTCCCACTGCTCATTAGCCAGGAAAATGGAAGAGATGGATGTGGCTGACCACAGGGTGAAGATTTCCTACATGGAACCCACATTTCTCTGAGCCCCAGAATGAAACAGGAGAGAATTCCCAGCAGGGCAGGGACAGCCTTTCTCTCCATCTGCCTCTCCCTGAGATTTTCCAGTCCATCACATCCAAGAAGGGCTAAAATTCCAGCAGGTGTTCCTGGAATGATGAGCAATGAGGAGAGAATGGGTTCTGGATAAGGAACAGTGAGAGTTTGGGGTGGGCATTTTTAAATTCCAGCCAGGCTTGGAGGAATATTGCTCCAAATAAATCCACTGGAGAAATATCCAGGAGGGAAAGAGGCATTTAAGCTAAAAGCAATATTATCACAAGGAGAGGTGGCTACAAAGTGACCAGGGATAAATTCAGGCTGGAAATTGGAGGAAAATGGAAACAGGAAAACAGCTGGAAAATGAAGGAAAAAAGGGAAGGGAAGGGAAGGGAAGGGAAGGGAAGGGAAGGGAAGGGAAGGGAAGGGAAGGGAAGGGAAGGGAAGGGAAGGGAAGGGAAGGGAAGGGAAGGGAAGGGAAGGGAAGGGAAGGGAAGGGAAGGGAAGGGAAGGGAAGGGAAGGGAAGGGAAGGGAAGGGAAGGGAAGGGAAGGGAAGGGAAGGGAAGGGAAGGGAAGGGAAGGGAAGGGAAGGGAAGGGAAGGGAAGGGAAGGGAAGGGAAGGGAAGGGAAGGGAAGGGAAGGCCCTTTTTGTATGAGCAGAAGGGGATTTCTGACTTAAATCCTGGTTCCACTCTTCAGCAGAGCTGCCTGGAAGCTGAGAGGAGAGAGACAGTCCAGCCCCAGAGCCCAAATCCAGGAGAGCAGGGAGCTGAGGGGACAGAGGGAGAGGAATTGCCAACATTTCCAGCTCTACCAGGAGTTCTTGCCATGAATTAGGAAGAAGGGATGTAGATAAAGAGCAGTGCTCTTGCAGACATCACTGCAGCCCAGAATTGCCACAGAACCCCAGGAGTGCAAGCTGAGAGAGCAGCCCCACCCCAGGGACAGCAGGAAGGGGCTCTGGGAGATCACGGGACAGCCCTGAGGAGGAAAATCTCCCAGGCAGGAGCAGGCTGAGGGAGGAAAGTGCTCTCCTGGGGCACTGAAACGCTCCCAGCCTTGCTGGAGAGTTGAGCAGGAGTTTTTTGGTGTTTCTGACCCGGTCTGGGGAAGTCCCACAGCCAGGGCAGGCTGCACACCTGGGCACAGCCCCAGCCCCAGCTCCCACATCCCAGGAACATCCCAGGAACATCCCTGTTGCCATGGAAAGAGCAGAACCACTTCTTCCCAGGGCTGGATGGGCAGAGCCAGAGATGTTCTGTGATATCAATTATCACCCATCACCTAATGAGCCCTTCCAAGAAACCCCAGGCTGGGCTGTTCAGAGCCCAACAGTTCCCCCTTTTCAATTTGCTGCCTCTGTCACAGGGAAGTGGAGTTAATTCATGGAGTAAACCTCCTTCAAGTGGTGTCCCTAAAACTCCAGAGTGACTTTAATCCTCAGGGGAAGCTCTTGCAGAAATCTGCTTTAAAGGAGCAGTTTGAAGTCACTTCAAGGCAGCCACGATGTGGGACCCGGGAGCTGCTGGGTCCTCATTTGTTTTCCTGATCCAGGAAGGAAAAACAGCCCCTCTCCACTTGGATTTATTTCTTCACTGAGAAAAACAAAAACAAAATTTTAAAAAAGACAAAAATCCAAAACAAAAACAAAAAAAAAAAAACAAACAACAAAAAACCAATTTAAAAAACCAAAAAAAAACAAAAAACAAAAGCCGAAACAAAAACCAACCAAACAAACAAAAACACAAACAAAAATACACCAAAAAAACCCAAAAAAACCAAGAAGGAAGAGTAAGAGGGCTGAGTATACTGAGTATAGACCAGAGAAATGAGAGCTGCATGTTTTATATCCTCTGCAAAGGGATTCCACGAGGAGAAGATGTTTCTGGGCTCAGCAGGTGGACAAAAGGATGGATTGGGAGAGCTGGGAAAAGAAAAACCACGGCAGGCTGGGATGATGGGATGATGCAGAAAAGGCTCATTACAAAATCTGTTTCAAAGGGGTGTTGAAGGGATCTCGGGGCTTTGTCTAAACCCATTTGTGTGTGTGTGGAATGAGCTGATGCTCCATGGAAACGTGACCCTGGCGGAGCTCCCCACTCCAGCACTGTGGGAATGCTGATCCCAGAGCTGGGGCTGCTCCTGCTCCGTGCCTGCAAACCCCTGGAATGCCCAGTGGGCTCCTGCTCCTCCCCACTGGGAGGTTGATGCCTCCAGCACCTGAAGCTCATCCCAACAGTGCCATTTCAGGATACACAGCCCCAAAACACTGGCTTCTATTTTCCTCAAAAAAACATCCCCATTTGCATTTGAATTCATGTGGGTCTTTTTCCTTTTTGTCATGTTTTCCTAGAGGAAGACGCTTCTTTTGTAGCTGCTCAAATAATCACCGTGGAGCCTGCCCACCACGTCCTGCCAGAGCTGTGTGACCAGCCTGGAATTATTGATCCTGGCAAAGCCAGAAACCTCAGATACAGCGAATTCCCAGGGAAATCTTGGCAGCCCCGGGAATGCCAGAGCCCTGATGGAGCTGCCAGGGCAGGTTCAGCTTCAGGGGCAGCACTGCAGCCCCTGGGCTGTGTGACAGGCACACCCAGCCAGACTGGGGAGACACATGAGCAGGGCCATGGTTGGCTCTCACAATTGTCAGGAGAATTAACCCACCAACACCAGAGGTTTATGTCCAAAAAGGAGACAGAGGAGTCCTCTGACTTTATTTGAATAAAGGGAGAGGCCATGGGGCATTCCCCTGGGATCTCTCCAATTTTTGGAGGACCCAAACTCGCTTTTTATCCCAATTTCTCAGCCACATTTCCCTTCTCTCTTTCCCCATTTCTGAGGTACTTGAGAGGTTCAGGCTTCCCAAAATGCCCTAATACCGAAGATTTCCCTCTAATGTATAAACTTCCTTTTAATTTTTAATTCTTACAGAATTTAGGGCTTTTTCTTCCCCATTGTTTCTTTCATTTTTAAGTGTCTAATTTCATTTATTAGCAACCCTAGAGTTTATTTGTAAAAGCAAATATCTTTTCCCATTCATCAATCAGTGGAATCCTTCCCATTGTTTATCTCCCAGTGCTGGTTTTATCTACCATCAGACCCACAGCTTGTTTAGAAAGACAAATCTGCTATTCCTCTCACAGTTAAAAGGCAAATATCCTGTATAAATGTTAAGAGAGGTTCTATAGATTTATAATTATGTTTTACCCTCCTTGTGTTGTTATCAGGGGTACCCTGGGTTTGGGACATTTGGCACAGTCACTTGTTACTATGGCAGCACCTGAGCTCCAATCAGGATTTAAGGCAGTGCTCTCCAGAAAAATATAAATATAAATATAAATATAAATATAAATATAAATATTTCTATATTTGGACAGTGAAGGAGGAGTCGATGGACAGAACTTTGGGAGAGCTAAAGGGTTAAAAGGTGAAACCTCCATTGTGTGGGTGAGCACAGGGTGGGAACAATCCTCTGCTCCTGGTGCTGTAATATTTTCTCTGTTCAGTCTTCTGTTGTGTTTTTGATAAAGTTTTAAAAAACTTTTTACATTTTGGAAGTGAGTATAATTTCATTCATTTTGGTAACAAGTATTCCACAACACTTGGAACAACCATCCCTGCTCCATGTTCTCCTTCCCCCCTGCTTCTCCTGAAAAATGGCTTCTTAATGGATTTTTCTATCATAAACTTAACGTCCCCAGATTTTATTTCCCACTTGAGGTCTAAATCATCTTTGCCATAAATGTAAAACAACTCAGCCAATGGTTTGGTGGGGCAGGTTTACAATATATCATTCCAAGAATAATTTAGAAACCTGGGAAGTTTTTCTTCCCTATAAATTCACTCAGCTCATTACTGAAATAGGCTGTGAAATGAGTGGATTCCCACTGGAAAATGGGAGCAGTGGAAATCTGAGGGCAAGGAGTTGGTTTTGATTGCTTTGCTGCACTTCAAAACAAGTTTCTTGTAAGCAGGGGGTGGATGATCCATATTGGATCACACAGGAGGGATCCAGAGTGGCTCTGGATTAGCCAGGATGGAACAGCTCAGAGACTGAGGGACAGGGACCCTCTGAGCCTTCATCTCCTTGACCTTCCCTCAGCATGAGGAAGGAAAATGTGAGTGCTGGAGCAGGGCTGGGAAATCCATGGATAACAGCTCCAGCTCCTTTGATCCTGGATTACACCTGGTGGTGTTTGTGGGGCTCTAAGACAAGAGTTTGAGATCCACAAGTCTCAAACAGGGAATTCTACCTGGAGAATCCCAACTCAGCTTCCTGGGAAGAATTCAGGATGGAGCCAAGACTGCCTGGATGGGAATCCTGCACCAGGGGAAGTGCAGGAAAAAATTCTTCGCAGAAAGAGTGGTCAGGCATTGGCACACACACTGTGGAGTCATCATCCCTGGAAGTGCCTAAAAATGTGGCATTTAGGGACATAGTTTAGTGGGAATGGTGGGATTTGGTCCAAGGTTGGTTGATGATTTTGGAAGTCTTTTCCAACCTAAATGATTCTGTGATTGTGGGAACTCAGGAGGAAATGGAGTTGTTCTGAGCAGGGAGAACATTCTGCCTTTTTCTCCCTCTCCAGGTCACTCCTTGGACAAGCCAGACTGCAGGAATTGGAGCAGAAGCACCACAGGTTGGTTAGAGTTTGGATTTCACTGCCCCTGAGGTCAGCCCAGAGAGGCACTGCCAGGTCTGGGAGTCAGCTTTGTGCTCCCAAGCCAGACAAGGAGAACATGCATGGATCCTGGGCAGGGTCTTCCACCAGACTGCCCTCAAAAGTCATTCCCAGTGAGGAATTCTTGCGGGTCAGATCTCCCCTATCACATTTCTGGGCTCGTATTTTAGTTTCAGAAGGGTGCAGCAGACCCACGTCCCTTTTGGGTGTTCGGGGTAATCTGTCCCCCCTCACAGGTGACACAGACCCTCCCAGCCATGAGCACACCCCACAGAGCCACACACAACCACACCCTGTGTGGGCTCCGTGGCTGTACCCTAATGCAGGGGGCGTTTAAACCAAAGATCCAGACCTGAATCTGATCAAATCCCAGCATCCCATGGGGAGATGCTGTGCCCAGGGGAGGAGCCAAGCATTCCTACCTGGATCCAATCTGAGCCTGGCACAGCACAGCAGCCTTTGCCCCCTGCATTGCCAGAGGAGCAGCTTTCTGCTGCCCTGCATGGCCAGAGGGAGCCCAGGCCCATCTGCAGCAGCCCTGGAGCTGCAGAGGAAAACTCCCCCCTTGTGCAGGATCCCTGCTGCAGCAGAGCCACAGCTGGCACTGCAGGAGGGCTGAGCCCCCATGGCATGGGGCTGGGACACCCCCTGACACACAGGGGCCAGGGCATGGTCTGACTCTGGCAGTGGTTTGTTTTCTTTTTTGTACTATTGCATGTGTATTTTTATTCTTCCTTAGTAAAGAACTGTGATTCCTATTCCCATATCTTTGCCTGACAGCCCCCCTAATTTCAAAATTATAATAATTCAGAGGGAGGAGATTTACATTTTCCATTTCAGGGGAGGCTCCTGCCTTCCTTAGCAGACACCTGTCTTTCCAAACTGAGACAGAATCCAAGAACTGATGCCTTAAAATGCTCCTGGTTCTGTGTACAGGGCTCAGTAGAAGTTCTCTTCCCAAGGCAGAGCCCAGCAACCACCTGCCAACAATGAATCCTCCTCCTATAAACTTCCCAGCTTTCCATGATGTCAACAGCCTCATGGATTCCTGAAAAAGCAGGGAATTCCATTAGATAATTCCTCAGAAGTGACTTTAAGAAATTGATCATTTCTCGCTCTGGAATTCCAACAAAAATCCCAACAGTCCTGGAGTCTACCAGGAAAACCCCAACCCCAAAGCTGAGGATCTCTGCAATCCCAGGTGAGCAGCCTGGGTACAAACACTTCTCATCCCAAAGATTTTCCCACCAGAGCTGTGCCCTGCTCTGGGCTGGGCTTTGTGGCCCCATAAAGGCTAAAAGAGGCCCCAAACAGGGCCTTAGCAGGACCCAAACAGGCCCCAAACAAGGCCTTAGCAGGCCCCAAACAGAGCATTAACAGAGCCTAAAAAAAGCCTAAACAGTCCCCAAACAGGGCCTTAACAGGCCCCAAACCGAGCTTAAACAGGATCTAAAAAGAGCCTAAACAGGCCCCAAACAGGGCCTTAACTGGGCCTAAACAGAAGTTCAGTTGTGAACCAAGGGGTGACCAAGGTGTCCTAAGCCCCACAAGTGTCCAGCAGAAACCCAGAATTTGGTATTCAAGTGCCATAAATACAGCACAGGGAAATGCACTTGGAATGCAATGATCAAATCTGCATCCTGAAATACCAATAAATCACCTGGCCAAGGCCTTTCACTTCCAGCCCAGGAATTATTCCCACTCTATCAAACAACTCCTTTCATCAACAGCTCCATCTCCAGATAATTTATGGGCCCTCCTTCCTGTCTGCTTCTCCTCATCTCCGTAGAGACAAATGGATTTGGGACAGCATGGGAGAATTTCACTCTGTGGATTGTTAGAAATCTTCTAATTTCCAGCCTTGCTCCACTCAGGGCTGGTTTCTATCTATTTGATCTATTTCCATGCTATCCCTTAATAGCTTTTCCACATTGGATATTATCCCCCAGATGTGTTTCTATTAAGAGCCATCACCCAGCCCCTCCGAGTCATTTTGCACTGTTGACAAAGCAAAGCTTTCCAAGTGTGTTTTCCCAAGGCAGGTGCTCCAAGCTCCCTGGTCCATCATTCCTCACACAACTCAAAACTCATTCTTAGGCCAAAGCCATTAATTGGATAATCTGATTCTTCATGTGAATTAAAACTGAAGAAAATCCAAACATTTTTGTCTTCTCAGAGGGGAATGTTTAGGGTTTTTTCCAAAATCTTTTTTTGCATCATCTATTTTCTGTTTAATTCCCTCAACAAAGTTTAAACCCTCCTAAAACTGGAATTCAACTTTTTCTTTTATCAAAACAGAATAGTCTGCTTGATCCAATTTTTTTTCCCCAGTGTGGGGGAAAAGAAAATTCATTTCCATTTCACTTTGTGGAATCATGGAGATGGGAATTAAATGAGAAATGAGTTGTGGACCCAGAAGTGTTCTGGTTCCCTGGTGAAGTTGAAGATGTTCCTCCCAAAGTTCCTGGAGGCAGGAGGGCAGCTGGCACTGCCATTCCAGTGGTGGGATGGGACTGGGACCAGCACAGTCTGGGACTGGTTTCTGGCATCCTTTGGGAGCTGGGAGAGCCAGACTTTTCCCAGGGAGAAGATCCTATTTACAAAAATCCGTGACAGATTGACAGATTCCACAGCAAATTCAATATTTGCCAATTCATGACTCAGTTCCTCCTGCTGGGGTCAGATTCCCTTGCAAGAGCCTCATTCCATTTCCCAGGAAATCATTGCTCTTCCTCATTCCCGGTGCTCTCTGCTGCAGTCCTGAGGCAGGAGGGAGCAGATGGAGCTGGGGTTTGGTTCTCCTGGTGTCTGTAACTCCCCTGCTCCCAGGGCTGGGATCTGGGCGTGTTTTCCAGATGTGCCCACACCTGGAAAACCAGGAACACAGCTGGGAACACTGGCTCATGGAGGGCTGGGATGGGAATTCTCTTCCTGGGCACTGCTCCAGCCCCTGGACCTGGGAGAACAATCCTCTGACCCATCCTGGCAATGCCAGGCTGTGGAAATTACCCCTGGAAAACTTCTTCATTTCCTTATCAATTTTGCTCTTTCAGGAATCCCCTTTGCTTAGAAGGATTTCTGCTCAGAAGGATCCCAGTCCCAAGCAGGGTTTTCCAGCAGGATCCTGACTGGATCCCAGCTGTTCTTGCCTCTCACCTGCACCCCAGACTGATCTTATCCCTCCCTTTTCCATCTGCCCACAAACTCTCACCTTTACACTTCAAGCTTCTCAAGCTGTTTCTTTGCTGTTCTCCTGCAAACACCCCCATTAACGTGGAACAGCCTCAAAATCTTGGCATTTTCCTTCCCTGTTCCTGCATTTCCCTCTTTCACTCCTTATCTTTAGGTGTATTTTCAACATTTATTAATTTAAAATGAATTCCTGCTCCAGTCCTTTCAGTGGAGAACTATTGAGAGATGCATTCATCAATCCTCAGGCAGATAAAAGAATCCTTTTTACCAGCGTTACAATCCAGAGGCAAAGGGAAAAAGGACAAGGGGAAGCTCTAATGTGGAGTCTCCCAGCATGTCCCACTCTCCATTATCCCAGTGGAGAAAAAATCAGAGCTTTTAGGCTGGGATTCGTGAGATCAAAGGTAGGCAATCATTTTAATTGGAATAAATTGCACTGCTCTGGAAGTGTTGGCTCCAGGGGAGCCTCCACCGAGGCTCTGAGGGAGACACAGATGTGGGACACAACAGATCCAGGTGCCCTGACCCAGATTCCCTGCATTGGGCTGGGCTCCACAAATGGAGCTGGAGGCCAGGCCAGCAGATCCTTCACCCTCAGCAAGGGGCAAAGAAACTGGAAAAATGAGGGAGCAGGAAATTCCTGCCCTTAGGAAAGGGCTGCTGAAGGAGCATGGGGGGTAGGACAGTGGGGAGGGATGGAGACCAGAGATCTCTGGGGCCAGGTCAGGAACTTGGGGTTCATTGCAAAGGGCCTGGGTGCAGGGCCCTGCTGGGAGCTGCCAAACACAGCTGGGGCAGGGCTGAGAGAAGAGAGGGGCAGAGGGTGAGAGAGTAAAAGGGTAAGAGAGTGAGGTTCCCGTTACAATACAATAAATCTTCTTCTGTGCTGAATATTCTAATTCTCGCTAACCAATCTAGTACAAGATACAAATCCTAGAGCATTTACATACAGCCTATAAGAATCATTACATTACCATACTGTGTTACATTTTAAACACTAAAACCTCCTCTTTGGGCCCCTTCTGCCAAGCTGTAGGGTCTGCTCTGACCCTTGGAGCTGTCTGCAAGCAGAGGGTGTTGTTCCATCAAAAGGGGATCACCTTCCGCTGGCCATGCCATTGTTTTCCAGTTGTTCAGTAACTGAGGGATCTCAAAGCTTGCTTTCATTTCAATCTCACTTATAGTTTCTATATTCTCAAAATCTTTTGCCAGGCAATCATATTTATAAGGCTTTCCTGTTCCATCTTCCCCAACAGGCTCCCTGCTGGAGTCAAGGGCACGTGGATCATTGATGGACTGGTCTCCTTCATGGAAACATTTGAGAAGCTTCTCCCTGAAAAGGGGACTCTTGTCCCCAAGCTGGTGTCCCCACCCCAAAGGAGGCTGGCTGTGTACCAGGGCCCTGTGCTGGCTGCAAAGGGGCAAGGACAGAATAGGAATCAGCCTTTGGAGGCACTGGAATGTGGTTTTGGAGGAGAGGCTTGGGCAGGAGATTTAGGGAAGCTCAGGGAGTGTCCGTCTCTTCCCACCATCCCTTTTCACATCCTTCTGGAGCAGGGCACGGCCTTCTGCTGCAGGGTGGAGGCTGAGGGGAGGTCTGAGATCAGAAAAATGGGAATCCTTTCCTTTTGGGGATCCTTTCCCTGTGGGGATCCTTTCCAATGGGGATCCTTTCCTTTTGGGCATCCCTTCCTTCCAGGGATAGTTTTCTTTTAGGGATCCTTTCCTTTTGGGAATCCTCTCCCTATGGGGATCCTTTCCCTGTGGGGATCATTTCCCTGTGGCTCCAGATATTCCTTCTGCACAATTCTCCCTCCTCTGCCGCAGCAATTCTACCTCCCAATAATGTCAAGGCTGCAGCTCCCTTGTGTTGTGCACTGATCCCTTTGGACACTGGGAGTCCCAGGTCCTTCACAAAGCCCATGGAAATGCCTCTGGAAGCTGCAGGAATTTTGCAGGCAAGCTCTGCACAAAGTGACTCATCCAGGCTGGGCAGATCAGCCCATGGGTTTCTTTTTTATCTCATTTTTTTCACCATCTCCTCCTCTTCAATCCCCAAAATAAAAAGTCTCCTCATGGGTAACTTGAGTGAAATCCTGGGGATGTTCCTCATGCTCTGCCCTTTCCTCATCTTTTCCAGGAGCAAGTTCCCATTAAAGTCCTACTCTGTTCTGGCTTCAGGCATTCTGCTACAAATCCCAGGAAGATGTTTCCTCTCCTGTCCCTCTCCTGAAGGAGAGCCTTGGTCCCACAGATTTGTTGATGGAGCAACAAGGATTTCCCCAATTTCTCAGGGAAAGAGCCTGGAGGAGGTTCAAGGTGGGAAAATTCTTCAGTGACAGAGTGATAAGCCCTGGGACAGGCTGGGGTGGAGTCCCCATCCCTGGAATTGTTCAGGAATGGAGCAGATGAGGCACTTCACTGTGAGGTTGAGTGGAGATGGGGATATTCAGTAAAAAGTTGGATTGATGGCCTTGGAATCCTTTTCCAACCATAATGACTCTGTCATTCCATGTCTGGTGAGCCCTCAGTGATTCTCGTGGATCTCCTGTCCAGCCCTTCACTGGCAGAGGAGGAGATTTCCCAAGTTACCATGGACATGAGAGCGATGGAAAAGAGCTCGGAGCAGATGGATGCATCCCAAGTGAGCTCCTGTTGGCACTCCCAGAACAAGGGGAATATAAAGATGCACAGCATTGGAACAAAACGATGGAAATGATTGATATAAACACTGATATACCAGGGATGAGAGTGAGGCTGTGAGAAAAGCCAAGGAGCAAAGGGAAAGAGAAATTTCCAACTAGGAAATGGGGGGGGAAATGAAGTTTTTGGAGATCCAAGATGGACAAAGGGGTTTAATCTTGAAAATGCCTTTGGGATTTTTTCCAGAGACGTTGGCTGCTTTAATTAAAGTGATTAATTCACTCCAGAAATATGTCAGAAGTCATCTTTCCCTGGTAAAATCCTTCCTAATGGGAGAATATCACTCATGTCCTGAGGCTAATTAATGTCAGCAATGAGCGATCCCTGGGCCTGATGGGGTCCTCCTATAAGGAGAAGTTTTATCCAGATTTTCTGGATAAAATTTCCTGGCACAGGGTGCCCAGAGCAGCTGTGGCTGCCCCTGGATCCCTGGCAGTGCCCAAGGCCCGGCTGGACATTGGGGCTGGGAGCAGCCTGGGACAGTGGGAGGTGTCCCTGCCATGGCAGGGGTGGCACTGGGTGTGATTTAATGTCCCTTCCCACCCAAACCATTTCATGATTTCATTATTTAGTCTCTTCCATTAGAGCTTGTCATGAAGTTGGGAACATTTTTTTAGGAACAAGGGCATGAGGTGAGGACACATGGCCAGGATGCAGCAGGGCAGATCCTTGGGAAATTTGGGATTTATCCATCATGGAAAGCACTGTAAGAACATGGATGTTTATCCCATATATCATCTGGAACCCCCATTTCCCCTCCTTGGTGTGTGGGGCAGTGGCAGAGTGAGGTTCTTTTCCCAAATCCCAGGGGAGCTGTGGGCTGGGGACAGCCTGGACTGGGGGAATGTGCAGCTCCTGGTGCCTGGGGCTGCAGTGGGAACCAGGAGCAGCACTTAGGGGTCTCTCTGCATTATGGGATTTTGTAACAGGACCCAAACCCTCCCTACACCAATGAGATGCCTTTGATGAGCCATGGCAATCATGAAAGATGTGAGAGTGTCACAATTTGGGATCTCAGAGGAGCAATCTTTCCTTGGGAATCTCCCAGCAGCCTCTCTTTTTGCAGAGAACTGGGAACTCCTCCTCCAAGGATCTCTGTATTCTGACAAGGGGCTGGGGTGTGAGAAGGAAACACAATAATTTTTTGGGAAGCAAAGGTGACCTTTGGAAAACCCCACAGGCCCTTCAGGAATGGTCCCCAGGACAATTCAGGTGGGCAGGGATGGGTTTAGATGGAATCAATGTCAGGGGAGTTGTGACAGCCCCAGCTGCCCCTCTCCCCATCCCAAACTGCCCAAAGATTCCCTGCAGAGCAGGGGCTATGTCTGCCTGTGTATTTATCCAATGTGAGCCTTGATCCTGAATAAACCTGCCAAGGACAGAGCAAATTGTGACAGCCGAGCCTGAATTCCCATTTTAGCATCATTGCTCCACACTTTGCTGGGAAATTGTGTGTTCCCTTCTTTTTGTGGAATATTTCAATCCCTAATGATGCACAGAGCTGCTGGTTATCATCAGCAGTGTAACACATCCTAAATCAGTGTCACCATCCAGGGATGCTAACTGTGAGAGAATCATGGAGCTGTTAGGAGGCAGGAAAGTGGGGAATGACTCGTGACTGGAAGGGGGGGTGTGGGAAGAGCCCCTGTCTCTGCACATCTGCACCCATTAAAGCATCAAAACATTCCCAGAAAAACAATGGGAAAATGTTGGGGAGCCACATCCTGAAATGAGAGGCAAAGTGTGGAATCAGAGTCGTTAATGATGATTATACTTAATGATAGGGAATAGCACAGGGAAGCTGGACACAGGGAATTGGTGTTCCTGGAAATGCTGTGGGGCCAGAGCCCTGTGAGGGGAAACCTGGGGAACTGCTGGGTTTGGGGAGCTTTGGCATACACTGAGGAAAGTGTTTGGAAAAGGTGGGAGTTTGTGAGGAGTAAATCATTCCAGACAAACACGATTCCTTCCTAATGGAATAACTCTGGGGCTGGGGAGAGAGGGACCAACAAATCCCATAAATCTGGGAAGGTTTTCCATATGCCTTGGCTTGCTGCAGTTTCCCAGGATGAATTTCCATGAAGCCTTTTAATCCTGGCCTGGAACTGAGCCTGGCTGGGTGTCTCCTGTGTGAGGGTGGAGGCTGGGATGGGCATCCCAGGAAATGCCAGATCCACATCAGCTTCCCACAGCCTCTGCTTGATCTGTGCGTGTCCCAGCCCCTGCTGGCACCACCTGGGACACCTGACAGGTGTCACAGCACCAGGACAGTTGTCACCTCAGGTGAGGGTTTATTCAGCCAGATTTGGGTGCTGCCATTGGGTTGGTGACTGGTCACCCCCTGGCTCCATCACTAGGACAGAGCTGTCACCTGCAGCCTGCAGAGGACACAAGGAGCAGCTCCTGGTGGGAAGCTGTGCCATGCTGGCATTGGGATTTCATGGACACCCAGTATTATCTGGCCCATGGATGATCTGAAAATCCTGATGAATCCTGGAATTCAGGACCTTAAATCCCACTCAGTGCCACCCCTGCCATGGCAGGGACACCTCCCACTGTCCCAGGCTGCTCCCAGCCCCAGTGTCCAGCCTGGCCTTGGGCACTGCCAGGGATCCAGGGGCAGCCACAGCTGCTCTGGGCACCCTGTGCCAGGGCCTGCCCACCCTGCCAGGGAACAATTCCCAATTCCCAATATCCCATCCAGCCCTGCCCTCTGGCACTGGGAGCCATTCCCTGTGTCCTGGTACTGAGTGCCCAAGCAAAAATTCCAGGGTGTCATTCCAGGACAGCCATGGTTCGCATGGAGTGACTTTGTGTTCCTGAAGGAGTGCTTGGAATCAGCTCCCAGCAGGAGCTCTGAGCCAGACTCTCCTGATCCTGATCACACAGATGGATTTACCTTCCAATGGGAGGAAAAGACTCATTAAAATGAGAACAGGACAAGGCAAAGCTGCTGAGCTAACCAGAGAAATGAAAAGGGCTTTAGGGAAGGAGGAAAGGACTGCTCATGGAATCATGGAAAAATGGTTTTCCTTCATGTAATCCTAATCCAATGTGGTCCCTATAAAAATCCCCAAACCATTCCATGATTTCATGGTTTGGTCTCCTCCATTAGAGCTGCTCATGAATTTGGAACTATTTTTTTAGGAACAAGGGCTTGATGCAGCAGGACAGATCCTTGTGCAATTCGGGATTGGGGAATCATGGAACAGTTTGGGTGGAAAGGACCTTAAAGCTCATCCAGTGCCACCCCTTCCATGGTGGAACTATCCCAGATTGCTCCAAGCCCTGTCCAACCCAAAATGGCCATTCCCAGGGATGGGAAAAAGAAAAGAAAAAGAAAAAGAAAAAGAAAAAGAAAAAGAAAAAGAAAAAGAAAAAGAAAAAGAAAAAGAAAAAGAAAAAGAAAAAGAAAAAGAAAAAGAAAAAGAAAAAGAAAAAGAAAAAGAAAAAGAAAAAGAAAAAGAAAAAGAAAAAGAAAAAGAGTGTTTCAGTCCATTCTCCATGGTTTTGAAAGGAAAATAAAACCAGGTAAAATTCTACGTCATGTCAAAGACTTGATCCCATTATTCCAGAAGACACTGCCAGCCATACATTTATACATTTTATCCCACTCCATTACTGCTCTGTCAGGGAAGCATATAAATGAATAGGATCCAAATGAAGGCCCTACAAAGTGAGATAAAAGCAGAATGCAGCTCACATGGGAAAATGTGGGATTTTGAGACAGTTTGAGACAGCTGAGAATCAAATGTGCTCCCAAAAAAATATTCTCTCTGGGGAAGAAAGAGGGAGAGAAGAGAAGATTGTTGCTTCACTGCCACCCACAGAAAGCTGCAGATTATTTTAGGGAAGAGCTTGCACAAGCTGCTCCTTGGGAATCTGCAGGATGGAAGAAATCCCAAATAACTTCTCTGCTGAGGGCTGTGCTTGTTCTTTGTATGGCACATCCTTCAAATCCCTGCACGGGTGGAAATCATGGAATCTTGGAATTGTTTGGGCTGGCAGGAACATTAAAGCCCATCCAGTGCCACCCCTGCCATGGCAGGGACACCTCCCACTGTCCCAGGCTGCTCCAGCCCCAGTGCCCAGCCTGGCCTTGGGCACTGCCAGGGATCCAGGGTGGGCACCCTGTGCCAGGGCCTGCCCACCCTGCCAGGGAACAATTCCCAATTCCCAATATCCCATCCATCCCTGCCCTCTGGCACTGGGAGCCATTCCCTGTGTCCTGTCCCTCCATCCCTTGTCCCCAGTCCCTCTCCAGCTCTCCTGGAGCCCCTTCAGGCCCTGCAAGGGGCTCTGAGCTCTCCCTGGAGCCTTCTCCTCTCCAGCTGAAACACACATTTCCAAAATTATGTCAGGAAAATTGAGACACCAAGCCTGTTTATCCAGGCTTTTTCATCTTCAAAAGAAATCACAGCCTCATTAATGAATGCCTGAAAGGTGTGAGACAGGAAACGCTGCTGTTCTGGATCCCTGAATCCAGGAAAAAAACCAGGAGCTATGGCTGGAACAGGGATGTGCCTGTGCCAGGAACGTGCCCTGGAGCATTCCTGAGTCGGGGATGTGCCACAGGAACCAGGAGCTCCACTGGTGTGACATGGGGACAGGTCGCTTTGGACAGGTGGCCTGCTCTTCCCACAGTTCTTCCATGTGGGATGCTGTGGGATGAGCCCCATCAGCTGCTCCAACACTCTGAAATTCAGGATTTAATTCCAGGCAGAATGGGGAGGAGTCTGTGCTGAGAGCTCTTTGTGTGACTCCTCCCCACCCAGCCCCTCCAAACAGCAGGGATGTGTTTTCCAGCATTTTCATTCCCAGGCCTGAGTGGGCTCTGCTGGATCCCGTGGGAATGAGAGCCTGTTCTTCCCACCTGGAGATGAGACAGCTCCTCTGGAAACACTTCTTGTTTCATTTGCATTCCTTGTCTAATTTGCATCTTGTCACTGGAAAGCTGCCTTGCCACTGGAGTTTGATTTTAATGGGGGATTTTTTGGATGGCTGCAGGAATTCTGTCCTGAGCTTCCCGTGGCCTCTGGGGTCTTGGGAAGCTTCTGGGTCAGATGAGATGTGAGATGATCGATTCCCAGCCTCATCCCAAGGTTTTTCATCTGGTTTCTAAATATTCCAGCATTCTCCTCTCATTTAAATTCCTCCCTGTTTGGAAGTTTTGGAATCAGCTTAAGAGCAAAAGGGAAAAAGGGAAAGCAAGGAGAAGCTGTCAAAGAGCTTCCCAAGGGACTAGGTAGTGCCAAGGTCCTCTGGATGTATCCCAAGTATCCCAGAGTGTCCAGCTCTGCTGAAGGTCACTGACACTGTCACCAGGAGCTCCCCTGGATTGTCCCACCCTGGGTGAGCCCAGCCATGGCACTGGGAGGGATGGGGCGGAAGGATGGGACACTTTGGACTGGGAATCTGCCCTGGGAGTGAGCACTGAGCCCTGTCTGTCCTTTCCCAGGAGTTCTTTCCCATCTCCCAGAGCTCTTCTGGCAGATTTGGGGATCTATTTATTTCTGGCTGGGGTCTCTGTACAAATCACAAACAGGACAGGGCTGCTGGAACTGCCTTGAGCTGTTTGATTCTCCAGCATCAGTCTCATTACATGGTGATGACAATGGGAAGATGCCACCAGCTCACATCCCAGGCAGCAGACACAGAACTCAATGTCACAACTCACTTTATAAGTGTTTTGACCAATCACACAAAGCAAAAGCACATTGACAGTAGTTCTATCCAACCACTATAAGCACAGGTACCTTTGGTTAAACAATGCTTGCTTATTTCAAATACAACACCTGCTTGTGAGCCTTAAACACAATGCACAGAGCTCCATTATTAAGCTTAAATGTCCCTAATATCTCACTAGATAAACTTTTCTGTAGCTTAGGGAGTTATTCTAGACAAGCATTAATACACAGACCATTGTTCTATTTGTCCTTACTTTTCTACTTTTTACATAATTTTTCTGCTGACAAACCTTATGACTACTGCTTAGCTCCAGTCACAGTTCTGCTGTCTCTGAGGCCTTTTGCAGCTTTCCCAAACCCCTCTGATTTAAGGATTCCCACACATGTGGGCACCAGCCCAGGAGTGGCACCTCCAACAACACTTTCCCAGTGACATTCCTGGGCTGGAAATCAAGGGAAGGAGGAGAACTCTCAGTACTTATCTGGGTGCAGTTGGACATGGGGATGCCTGGGCTGCCTTGGAATGAGGTGGCAGGGAAGGGCTGGAGCATGTAATGCTCCAATAACCAGGTTAGGGGGATGGTGTCCATCACTCTGCTGCCTCTGCAGCTTCTGGATGACATCAGGGATGCTGCCATTTAATAAAAACAGGAATTTTGGCACCTGAAATTCCATTTGACCAAACTAACTGGGAAATTTTTCCTGGGAAAATCCCTGTCCAATTCCAGTGCACTCAGAAAGCTCTGCCCAGCTTGAAGTTCTGGATAATCTTGCCCTTCTGTGTCACAGACATATTTTATGAAAATCTTTTTGTTAAGACTTTTTTCTTAAGAAGCTGAGAGGCTTCAGAAATGAAATGTAAATAATAATTATCTGCTGCTGTGGAATGCAACAGGTACATCTTTGATTGTCTCATGTGTTTGTTTCTAATTAATGGCCAATCAAAGTCCAGCTGTCTCAGACTCTGGTCAGTCACAAGATTTTATATTTATTCTTTTCTTTTCTAGCCTTCTGATGAAATCTTTTCTTCTATTCTTTTAGTATAGTTTTTAATATATAGTTTTCTTTTAATATAATATAGAACATAAAATAATAAATCAGCCTTCTGAAACATGGAGTCAAGATTCTCCTCTCTTCCCTCATCCTGAGACCCCTGCAAACACCACCACACTTCTGCCTCTCTAATTTTTTTCCATAAATTCAGCATTAAGGATTAGAAAGAGAATTTCTTTCTGGAGAGTCAAGAAGGAAGAGAGCTGGCAGGATTTTCCTGGGAGGGAGCAGGATGAGTGTAACTGGGGGAGGAAAAGATGGGCCCAAAGACAGGAAAGATGGTGAAACCTCACCCAGCGCTAATCCTGCTCGCTGGGTTAAACCTCGCCCAGGCCTAATCCTGTTCCCAGAGTTAAACCTCACTAGGATTAAACCTGCTCCCAGGGCTAAACTTGCACACGAGGCTAATCCTGCTCCCAGGGTTAAACTTCACCCAGGGCTAATCCTGCCTCCATGGTTAAACCTCACCCAGGGCTAATCCTGCTTCCAGAGTTAAACCTCACTCAGGGCTAATCCTGCTCCTAGGATTAAACCTCATCCAGGCCTAATCCTGCTGCCATGGTTAAACCTCACCCAGGGCTAAACTTGCATCCAGGGCTAATCCTGTCCCCAAGGTTAAACCTCACCCAGGGCTAATTCTACCCCCATGGTTAAACCTGCTCCCAGGTTAGACCTGCTCCCAGGGTTAAACCTGACCCTGGACTTTGCTAAAGTGCTTTAAGCTGGTGTTTGCCAAGCCCTCAGGTTCAGCCTTTCCTCTGCTCTTCCCAAACATTTCCCAGTTTGTGTTTGCTGGGATATTTTGGGAGGGCTTTTTTTCCTTTGCTTTTTTTCCTTCCTGAATTGGCCCAATATTTGCATTTCATTATCCCTTATTTGCATTTCAGGTGTTGCTGGTGGTAATTTGCTGTCCTCTGGAAAAAGTCCCACGTTGTATTCTCAGAAATTAGAGTCAGTCCTGTGGGGCAGGTGAGCTCTCCATGAAAAACAGCTGCAAACCAAGGGAATTTGGGACAGGGAGCTCAGGGGTGAGAAATGCTCCAGGGATGAGGGCCAGGAAATGGGGCAGAGATCTTAAAGTGAATTGAACAAGGGAGGGATTTTGGGGAAAAAATAACATAAGGAAAAAATAATTCCAGAGCATTTGTGGGAGTAGCACAAGGAAAATTTGTGGAGTGTATCAGGTCAAAGCATCCCAGTGCAGGGAAGCTGCTCCATGAGAAGAGGATGGAAACTGGGCCAACTTGGGAAAAAGTCCCACAGAAATAAGAGGAACATTTCCAGGTGTAAAAGGCAGGAGAAGGGAAACAATCGGCAGGTACATGAGGAGTGAGAAATCCTTCTGTAGGCACCTAAACAGGGAAAATTCATCTGGTACTCCCTGGGCAGGGAAAATTCCCAAGGGAAGTTTTGATGCCTTCCCTCTGCCTTTGCAGAGCTTGGGAAAGAGAGGCAAAGCTGTGGGAATGGGGCTGGAACAGGGAAAAGCAGGGAGGAGCTGCAGAAATGTGTGATTCTCACATGCTCTGAACCTGGCACAATTCAGCCCTGAGTGTTCCAGGCAGCTCTGAGCTGCTCATTCCTGTCTCCAAGAGCACCTGGAGAAGGGGGAGGGAAGCTTCTGGATTCTGTCTTCATTTCTGGAGGCTGGAGAAGACCAAGAAGCCTTGGGAGGAGGGATATCCATGGGATCAGAGGGGAACTCAGCCTGGAAGGGATCTCAGGGGTCCCTGATGCTGTCGCAGGCTCAAAGCACCGTGAGCCACAAGATCAGGACAGTTTGGGCTTGGTTTATCCAGGGCTTTAGCCACTTTGGGGCTTGGCTTTATCCAGTTTGGGCAGGCTGTAGCCAGTTTGGGCTTGGAAATATCCACGGCTGGAGCCTCCCAAGCTGCTCCAGTGGTGGGATAGAACCACAGGGATCAGCTGTGATGATGCTGAGAGGTCTCTTTGCTATCTGGTACCTTTGAGGGCTCCCCCTCCATTTCTAATTAGCAGGTGAATATTTTGGGGTCTCAAATTCGAATTTTGAGGTCTCAGTTTTGGAATTTGCTGCTCCTGGGTTCCACTGCAGCCCCAGGCACCAGGAGCTGCACATTCCCCCAGTCCACAGCTCCCCTGGGACTTGGGAAAAGAGCCTCACTCTGCCACTGCCCACACACCAAGGAGGGGAAATGGGGAGTGCAGATTATTTATGGGATAAACATCCAGATTATGTATGGGATAAACATGCATGTTCTTACAGTGCTCTCTATGATGGATAAACCCCAAATTTCCCAAGGATCTGCCCAGCTGCATCCTGGCCATGTGTCCTCATCTCCAGCCCTCATTCCTAAAAAAAAATCTTCCCAAATTCATGAGCAGCTCTAATGGAGGAGACCAAATCATGAAGTCATGGAATGGTTTGGGGATTTTTTATAGGGACCACATTGGATCAGGATTGCATGAAGGAAAAACCCTTTTCCAGGGGGATTTTGCAGGCTGCAGCCTCCATCCCTCAGAGAGGAGCAGTCTGGATCTGCTCCAATCTCAATCAATCAGCAGCAGACACTTGTCTGACATTAAAACTCCAACCCCAAGTGCTGCATCCATCACATTTCTCTTGGGAAGAGATTAAAACAGCAGGAAAAACTGCAGGTTTCCCTCCATCCAAAAACCAGACAGGAGGAGGTTTATTCCTTTATTTTGAAAGCTTTGTAAACAGATCCAAAGCCCACCTCTACCATGCTGGAGACAGACCTGGAAGAGGCAGGAAGCTTTTCCAAGGGGATAATTCCCTGCAGGAATCACCACACGTGCCTGGGGTGTTTTGTTTCCCCCAAACACCCAAAGTTGTTTCTCTGTCATGGACAATGTATTTCCCAGCAGCGATCAGAAAACAGGGAAGGTCTTCCCTGCTCCTGATCCTGCTGGGGATGGAATGCCTCCAGCTGCTCCCTGGAGCAGCAGCAGGAGCTGGCCAGCTTCCAGCCCACCAGCATTTCAGCTGAAGTCAATGAGCTTGGAAAAAAATCCAAGCATCTGCTGCAGATTATCCAATTTCTTTCCCTCTTTCATTTGGCAGCCAAGAGCTCTGGCAGCTGGGCCTCAGAAATTGTGGGAGCCTTTAAAAACCCTTTGGATTGGGAATTCTGGGCTTTTTCCTTGCTCTCTGCCCAGCTCAGGCTGGTTTAGGATTTTGGAGGCTGCCCCAAACACAAGATTCAAATCCAGCACTGCCAGCAGGGACCTTCCAGAGTGAAGCGATTCCTTTAATCCCTGGGGAAAACAGGGAATTCGTGGGTGTCCTGCAAACTCTGTGCATTATCCAGCTACCTGGGCAGCCATTAGGAGAATTAAACCCCCTTTTTGGTTTGGGGTGAGTGGCTCTGAGCCCCAGCAGCAGCTGGAGCATCTGTGGTGGGCTCTTCCATCCCCCTTTGCTCCTCAATACCCACAGTGAACTGCAGGGAATGTGCTTGGACACGTTCACAGGGCTGCAGCCCCATGCCTGGCCTTTGGTTTAAGTGGTCCCAGCTCCATCCCTGGCCCCATTCCACCTCCAACCCAGCCTTCCCCTGCTCCCACCCTCCCCTTCTGAGGAGCAGAGCCACAAACTCACCTTTAGAATCCCTTTTCCCTGTTTCCCAACTCCTCCCCTGTTTCTGAGGGACAGGGGGGTGTGAAACCTCCCTGCTCTGCTTTACAGCTCAGTGCTGGCGTGGCCCCACTCAAATAAATTTTGGCATCCCCAGGTTGGTCTCTGCAAGCCTTTATTTATTCAGTGGGAGTGAAGGATTCATCCCCCCCTGGACTGAGGGAGCCCAAGGATTCCCACGTGCAGCTGAGCCCCTGCACTTCATCCTCAGCTGCTGGAGCTGTTTGCATCCATCCCAGAGCTATTGCACCTCATTCCTGCCCAACAGATTTTTATTTGGGTATGAAATCAAAATGTGACAGCACATGGAAAGTTAAGGGATGGAGAAATCCATAAATTACCTTTATACAGCAGAGCTGATGTGAGGTGCTGCTCTGGCCTTAACCAGTGCTCAGCCAACCTCAAGTCTAAGGTTGGTTTTAAGGGGGGCACAAATCACCCTGAGCTTTGTCTTCCCTAAAAATCCTTTCCTAATAATCCTGATTATTAGCCAGGAATGTTTTTACTCCAGCAATTCTGCCCTTGGAGCCCTGCTGGGCTTGGGGTTCCCCCCCAGCTCATGATTCCTCCACCTTCCTGTGCATCCACATCCCATTCCCTGGGGAAATTGCTTGGAGGTGTTCCCACAAGGCAGGAGATGTTTCTGCTGGACAACAGGAGCTTTGGGAAGTTGGGTGGGACTTGTGGAGACCCTTCATATGCTGATCCTTGACATATGTGCCCAGGCAGTGGCAGGGACAGGGAGGAGAGCATGGGAGATCAGGCAGGAGCTGCTTCTCCTCGTGGGCAGCACAAGGACAGAGCTTCACTGGAGATTCCATCCCCTCCTCACCAAGACTCTGCCATCAGCACTTGTGGAAATGGAAACAGGATCATGGAATCATGGGATGGTCTGGGAGGGAAGGGACCTCACCCAGTGCCAGCCCGGCCATGGCAGGGACACCTCCCACTGTCCCAGGCTGCTCCCAGCCCCAGTGCCCAGCCTGGCCTTGGGCACTGCCAGGGATCCAGGGGCAGCCACAGCTGCTCTGGGCACCCTGTGCCAGGGCCTGCCCACCCTGCCAGGGAACAATTCCCAATTCCCAATATCCCATCCATCCCTGCCCTCTGGCACTGGGAGCCATTCCCTGTGTCCTGTCCCTCCATCCCTTGTCCCCAGTCCCTCTCCAACTCTCCTGGAGCCCCTTTGGGCACAGACATATTTTATGAAAAGTCCAAAATCCTTTCATTAGGATTTTTTCTCCTGAGAAGCTGAGAAGCCTCAGAGGAAAAGAAAAACAATGATTATCTGCTGCTGTGGAATGCAACAGGTGCATCTTTGGTTGGTCCATGTGAGTTGTTTCTACTTGATGACCAACTACAGTCCAGCTGTGTTGGGACTCTGGTCAGTCTCAAGATTTTATTATCATTCCATTTCTTTCTTTGCTAGCCTGATGAAATCCTTTCTTCTATTCTTTAGTATAGTTTTAATATATCATTTTTTTAATATAATATACATCATAAAATAATAACATGGAATCAAGATTCTCATCTCTTCCCTTGTCCTGGGACCCCTGCAAACACCACCACAACTTCAGGCCCTGGAAGGCCACAATACAATCCCCTTGGATCTTCTCCAGGCTGAACAATCCCAATAGCGTTAAAAGCCACCTCTTCTTTTCTTTTTTCTCATTAAGTTAAAAATTACATTCATTGGCTTTTTAAATATTTGTATTAATTATTCCAAGTAATTTGCTGTATTCCATGATTAATAACTCTGTCAAAGTTCTTCCAAAGTCCCTCTTTTGCTATATTTGACTTGTTTGGAGCCCTTACCTTGAGGGGTTTTGGTCCTCAGCTTATACCTGAGGGGTACAAGGACAGGGATATGGGGACATGCTGGGACAGCAGAATCTGGGATTTCTAAGCTGTTCCTCTGCTCCATATGGACAATAAGAGATGTGTTGAAGGAAGGATGAATAAAGGAGAGCAATGTGTGAGCAGAAATGGTGGGAATTATCCCCTGGATCATCTCCTGGTGGGACACTGTCCTAGGGTGATGTTATGCTGCTTTTATCCCCATTCCTGCGTTCTATTTATGCTGGGTATCCTGTTCTGTGCCTTCCAGACTGGCTCTGCAGAGCGAATGTTTTGGTTTGGTTTTGCTCTCAGCCGCTCCCCCACGGCTGGTGGGACACAAAGACAGGGCAGTGCATGGTGCTGCTTTTGCTTTTTGCTTTGCTCTTCCCTTTGCTCTTGCTCCTGCTTTGCTCTTGCTTTTTGCTCCTGCTCATTAGTTAGAGAATGAGAAAAGCAAGATTTATTTTGGGATTGCTGATAAGGAGGTGAAGGTAGGTCAGGAGAGCCCTTTGGAAAGGCTGAATGAGGTTCCCAACACGGAAACACCTGGCAGCTCTTCCCAAGAGCATGGGAGCCTCCCACAGCCACAGCATCCATTGGGATTTGGGAGTGAAAATCAGTGGGGAAAAACCACATCACACTAAACAGCCCCTATTCCCAGTGTTTTCATGGCTTGTTGCCCAGGTCCTGGGAGCCCTCCTGCCTCCAGGCAGGTGCTTAACTCTGGATGCTGCTCTGGATTGATGGATACTGAGCTCATGGATTGATGGATACTGAGCCTCAGGACAACACAAGGAGAGGAAAATGCTCCCAGCCCAGGAATGCTGGAGGCAGCCACAAGCACAGAGTGTCCATGGAGTTAGGACATTTTAAAATTCTAAAATTAGGATTTTAGCAAAAAAAAAAAAAAATTAAAAAGACAGTGGTTGTGACTAAATTAGAATTTCCTTCACAATTGTCCAGCATTCCTGAGAAAAGTGAGATTCAAGTATTCAGGAAAATAGACGAAGGAGAGTTAGCCATTGAACCCATTTGTTTTCCAAGTTTTTAGATATTTTTTACCAAACAGACCACATGAAAAACAGAACGAGAAGAATTTATATGGGATCAGCATCTAGCCTTTCTCCTGGAAATCTGTGCACAGCTATCCCTGGAGAAGGAGTTGCACATCTCCTGCTTGTTCTGGTTGTATGGTTCCCAAATTAAACCCTCACTTCCACCTTGGAATGTCTCCCAGATCCAGAGAAGGAAGCAGGGTCTGAACTTGGCCCATCATTCAGAACTGGGCAGGAGAGGAGGCAACCTTTCACTGCATTTTATTCCAATAAAAATGGAATAAGAATCTTTTTCAGATTTTAGGAACATTTAGAGAGCAAATTAATACATTTTGGTTCCTAAGAAAACTATTTAAGATTTCTGTCATTCAAGTTTTCATCACAAAATCTTTTTTCCTTATTTTTAACATGTGAAAAATTGAGCATTTTCAGGAGAAATTAAATTGTGCTGAAAACCCAACAAAGGAAGGTTTTCATAAGAAAAACACAGCCTGGAACTTGTTGACATCCAGAAATCTCCAGGGCCCAACTTCAGGACAGGGCCCCCAGGAAAACCCTGCCAGGATTTGGGGCAGGATGGGAATTCCAAACCTTCCCTGTGGGTGTTTTGTGCAGGGGAAAATGGGATCATCCAGAGCTCCTGGGCTGAAGGGCCCAGAGCTGCTTGGTTTCCTCTGATTTCATCCATACCTGGGATCCTTGGAGAAGAAAGCTTTGGATTGGACAGGTCTCCTCCAATGCTGGATTTGTTTCCAACATCAGGGATGCCCCTGGATCCCTGGCAGTGCCCAAGGCCAGGCTGGACACTGGGGCTGGGAGCAGCCTGGGACAGTGGGAGGTGTCCCTGCCCTGGCAGGGGTGGGATGGGATGGGCTTTAGGTCCTTCCCACCCAAACCATTCCATCATTCCATGATCTTGGGGTGCCACTATGGGCACATCAACTCAAGGAATAGGACAATCCATGATCCCGTGTCCCTTCACCTTTCCACTGTTCCAAACAGCTCCAAACCAAACCAGCCTGAACCAAAACAGTGCACAATCACTGGGCTGCCTCAGTTCTGCTCCCCATTCCATTCCTACAGGGCAGAGACAGTCTGGAAGCATTTGAGTCCAGGATTATTACAGCGACCTGATGAGGTCTCCAGGGTGAGAGAAGGATGAGAATCTTGTTTGATGATCAGAAGGCTGGATTTGTTGATATATGATATATAATACATTATTACTATACCAAAAAGAATAAGGAGAGAAGTTGCAGAGGCTGCTAAGCTAAGAATAGCATAGAAAAGAATCCAAAACCAAGAGAGTTCTCTGTCACTGTGTTCCAGAGAGCTTGCCCTGTGATTGGCCCTTAATTGTACACATGGAACATGAACCAATCACAGGTGCATCCTATTGCATTTCACAGCAGCTGATAATCATTGTTTACATTCTCTTTCTGGGGCCTCAGCTTCCCAGAAGATGAACAAGTCTGAAAGAAAGATTTCTACGAAAAAATGTCTGCAACACAGGATATGATTGGAAGCCCTCTATTGTTTGGGTTTTTCCATTTCCTGGTTCAGTTATTTCCTCTCCTCACTGTTCCAAGTGCTTTGTGGACAGCTGGACACTCTCCATCCTGAGCCACCTCAGAGCCCAACAGGAAAATGTGGAAATTCCTTTTAGTTCATGGTTGTCACCAGATGGATCATCAAGAGCATCCTCTGAGGATTCTGCTTTCTTCTTCCCAGCTTTTTTTTCACATTTTGAACTTTAGATCCCAGAACCCCAGGGTGGGTGAGGCTGGAGGGAGCCCAGAGGGTCCCTGGTGTCCCCTGGTGCTCCCTGGGGCCATGCCAAGCCCAGGGCACAGCAGGGTGTGCTCACAGCTCTGCCATGGCCCCAGCGAGGAGCCCCCAGAGCCTCTCTGGGCTCTGCTCAGGGCTGGCACTGCCCAGGGCAGCAGTTCTGCCTCCTGGGCAGGGGCAGCTCCTGGGCTCAGGCCCTGCCCGTGGCTCTGGGGCCATGGCTGGGCCTGGAGCAGAGCCTGGGGCTGCCCTGAGCCTGCACACAGGGACAGACTGGGGGACACACGGACACACAGACAGGGACAGACTGGGGGACACACGGACAGACAGACAGAGGGACCCAGAGACACACAGGGACAGGGACAGACACACACGGACTGACAGACTGGGACAGACACCCAGCCCCCCCCAGGGCTCAGCCCCTCTCTCTCCCTGGGCTCCTCTCCAGGCTGAGCAGGCCCAGCTCCCTCAGCCTTTCCTGGCCCCGAGCTGCTCCAGGCCCTGGCTCAGCTCCAGGAGCTCCTGGCCCTGCTGTGCTGAGGATCCAGAGCTGGGCACAGCAGCCAGAGGTGCCCCAGGGCTGGGCACAGGGGCAGGGTCTGAACACAGCCCAGGATGAGCCATTTCCACCAAGGGCTCCTTTGTTCTTCAGAACATCCCTGGCAGTGAGAGAACGCTGCTGGGCAGTGACAGAGCAGAGCAGGGAGGCTCTGCTGGAGCAATTATGGATCTGACAGTCCAAGGAGGAAAGTGGGGATCAGCCAAAAAGGGCAAAAGGTGCTCTCTGTGCTCCACATCCTGAGCAGGGAAGGCAAAGGGCCTGATTTGAACCCAGCAAAGACTCTGGGAATCCATCCTGCAGAGCTGAAGTGTCAACAAGCCAAGTTCATAACCCTGGAGCCAGAGGAGGAGCCCATCAGTTCTGTGTGAAGCTGATGAGGCCACAGCTGGCCCAGAGGGATCCTGATGGATCAATATTGCCTTGGAAGCCTTTTCTGCAGCACTCTGCTCCTGCCTGGCCCTGGAGGAGTCAGGAACCTTTCATCCATTTTTCCTGCACACACATCCAAGTGGCAAAGGCCACACATCAATATTCCAGACGAGCAAACCCAAAGATCTGTAGCTGAGCTCAGGCAGCAGAATTCCTGAGGGACACGGGGTTTGCAGGAGATGCTGACAGCATTGCTGCATCCCAGCAGCTCTGGGCTCTGCCCCGTGCAGGGATGGGGAAGTTTGGGAGCTTCAGGGCACTCCCTGCTGGGGGGGTTCTGCTGGAAAGCTCAGTCATGGTCTCCCAAGGGACATTCATGGGAATATCCCCCCAGAGGCACTGCAAAGGGGGGTTTGGGGCATGGAGACAGCAGGGATGTGTCCTACTGCACATAAAGAAGTTCAGGTTGGCACCAGCAAGGCCTCACCAGTTTGGCCATTAATTGTCACTCCAGAAAAAGGACAGAGGTGGCAGTGACACCTTGCAGATCCCTGACAGCTCTTCCCCAGCCTTCCTAGATGTGACAGTGTTCACAGGGGTCTCAGGATGAGGGAAGAGTTGAGGATTTGACTCCATGTTTCAGAAGGCTTGATATAGTATTTTATAATATATATTACATTAAGAACTATACTAAAAGAATAGAAGAAAATGTTTCATCTCAGAAGGCTAGCTAAGCTAAGAATAGAAAGGAATGAATAACAAAGGTTTGTGGCTGGGATTCTCTGTCCAAGCCAGCTGACTGTGATTAACCATTAATTAGAAACAACCACATGAGACCAATCACAGACCCACCTGTTGCATTCCACAGCAGCAGATAACCATTGTTTGCATTTTGTTCCTGAGGCCTCCCGGCTTCTCAGGAGAAAAAATCTTAAGAAAAGGATTTTCATAAAAAGATGTCTGTGACAACTAGAGATCCCTGTGTGACGCTTTTGGGGGATGCAGGAGATGATTGAGCTCAATCCAGCTCCAGCCCCCAGCAGCCAGAGCACCCTGGAGCCAAACCAGCCCCCAGGCCAGGCCTTCCTCCCTCATCAACTCACAGAGCCCATTTCCAGCTCCAGCCATGTTTGCAGCTTTCTATTTTAGCATCCAAAATGCTTGGAACAAATATTTATCCTACTAATAATAAAATTAAACACTGGATGTTTGTTTGTGAACACACTGGGATGCAGCAAAGTTTGGGAGCTCCCTCATTTTCATTCCAATAATGAAGAGTGAGCAACACCCTCAGGCACGGGGTGGGATTGTTGGGCTGTCTGGGCAGGGCAGGAGCTGGACTGGAGGGTCCTTGTGGGCCCCTTCCAGCTCTGGATATTCCATTATTCTGTGACCTACCCATAGCCCAGCACGGAGAATTTCACAGCAGCCAAATCCTTGCTGAGGGACACTTTATCCCAGGGCTGGCAGGTAGGGAATGCTGCTCTGCTATGGACCCTAGGACATGACTATCATGCCAGTTAGTGCCCAGTTAATGCCCAGTAACTGCCCAGTCAATGCCCACTTAATGCCTAGTAAATGCCCAGTAAGTGCAGTTACTGCCCAGTAAATGCCCAGTTACTGCCCAGCTAATGTCCAGTCAATGTCCAGTAAATATCGAGTTAATGCCCAGTTAATATCCAGTAACTGCCCAGATAATGCCCATTCAATGCTGAGTTACTGCCCAGTAAATGCCCAATCAATGTCCAGTCAAAGCCCAGTTAAAGCCCAGTAAATGCAGAGCTACTGCCCAATTACTGCCCAGTAAATATCCAATTAATGCCCAGTCAATGCCCACTAAATGCCTAGTAAATGCCCAGTAAACACAGTTACTGCCCAGTAAATGCCCAGTTACTGCCCAAATAGTGTCCAATTAATGTCCAGTTACTGCCCAGTAAATGTCCAGTTAATGCCCAGTTAGTGCCCAGTAAATGTCCAGTTACTGCCCAATTAATGTCCAGTAAATACGCAATTAATGTCCAGTCAACGTCCAGTTACTGCCCAAGCACCACAGGGCAGGTGGGGCTCACAGAGTCTGCTCTGCTTCTCCTCTGGTGGTTCATTATCCCAATCCACACCAGATTCCCAGTGCAGCCCTAAAAGCAGGAGCCACCTGCTCGTTAACGACACCCTGGATTAATTAGGAATCACTAGAAGCCGGTGATGTGAGGGCTCTGAACATCTCCCTTTAATGTTTTACTCTCCTCATTGAAGCGCAGGAGCCCTGAGCAAATCACCTTCTTAATGACCACATGGTCATCATCATCATCATCACCATCACCATCAGGTGCAGTCATTAGGAGGGGATGGGAGCAGGGGGACCTGGGCCGTGAATAACAAAGGATGAGCAGACCTGGATCAGCAAGGCTGCCTTGGCACCAGCTCCTGCTGGCTCCAGAGCCCCAGCAGGGTCGTGTCACACCTTTGGGGACGTGTTTGTCCTGCAGGGTGCCACGTGACAGAGCACAAACACCGGCTGGGATGGCGGGGCAAGACACAGCCCTAAAACTGAGTAATCAGCTCTGAATTAATTGATGTAATGGTCCCATCAAAGTGCCTTTATTTAATAGCCCGGGATTGATTGCTCCTGTTTCCTACAATTCCACCCTCTCTCCTGCCAGGAATAAAAGCAGGCAATGACTTTTAAACCCGGAGCAAATGGCACTTTCTGTCCTGTTCCCTGGGAGTGCTGCAGGGCCAGCACGAGTGCTGTGACAAGGAGCCTTAATCTCCTCCGTCAGAGTCTCCGAGGTGCCACGAGCTCCAAAGATAGCCAGGGACATGACAGCCTGTCAGGAAGCACAAGCTGCTCCAGCCCAGCCTGTGACAGAGCACCACGGAGAGGGACAATAAATAATTGACAGCAACGGGGATTAATAAAAGTGTCAGAGCACAGGAACCTCGGCCACGGCTGCATCCGAGGGCTCTGCGGGAATGGAAAAGCTCCACATCCCAGGTAAACTCAGAAATTCTGGAAGCCACCTGGGGTTTGGGAGTCCTCATGTGCCCCACAGATGTCCCCATGCCCTGTCATCACCTGAATGTGGAAATGCTGCATTAGTTTGATGTCAGTTTTAGATCCAGCCCAGGCCTGTGCAGGATCCATCTGGTTTATTTTAAAATGAAGCTGTGTGTCACAGCCCATGGCTGTTACCCAGTGTAGTCACCAAAATCACACAATCCTGGAATTTCCTGAGTGGGAAGGGACCCACAAGGATAATCCCAGCCCCTGGCCCTGCCCAGACCCCCAACAACCCCACCCTGTCCATCCCTGGCAGTGCTGCCCAAAGGCTCCTGGAGCTCTGGCAGCCTCGGGGCCGTGCCCATTCCCTGGGCAGCCTGGGCAGTGCCAGCACCCTCTGGGGGAAGAGCCTTCCCTCTCCATTTCCTTGGAAGAAAAGAAGCAAAGATTCGACAGTGTGGTAGAAACCCCCCCAAGGAAATTCTGAGGGAATTTGCTGTCCCAGCAGCAGAAAGCTCAGGACCATGGGAGAAAGGGATTTGCTCCATCTGTATCCCATGGAAATGGGCACAGCCACATTCCCAGCTTGGAGCTGTGAGAAACAGCTACTCACTTTTCATAGTTTAGGAAGGTTTATTAAACCTTATCAAAAATACAACAGAAGACTGAATAAAGAAAAAAGGTAATGGCACTGGGAGCAAAAGATTTTCCCCTCCATGTACTCAGCCCCCTCACAATGGAGGTTTTTCCCTTTTAACCCTTTAACTCATCCCAAAGTTCTGTCCATTAACCCCTTCTTTGCTGTCCAGCGGTGGAGATCTCTTCCTCAAATCCCGACTGGAGCTGGAACTAGAGTTCCATAGGGACAAGCCAGCCCTGACAGGTGTCCCTTGATAACCATGTGAGGGGGTACAACATAACTATAAATTTATAAAACCTTTCTTAACCTATATACATGAGATTTGTCTGTTAATTGTGAGAATAAATCATCACATTACTCATCTATCACAGAGCTGAGATAAAAATGTGATGGAGATGAGACCCAGGAAAAGTTAAGCATGGCTGTGGCACAGCTTGCACTTGGACCGTGTCTCCTTCTCCGTGAATGAATTGGGATTTTACAAGGCACAGGGAGCCAAGCAGTGAGGGAGATAAAAATTTAGGAAAATTTCTGTAATGAAATAAACAGTGAGAAAAAGGCAAAAGAGGCTTTTCCTGGAGTCTTAAGCAATGCTGCCCCAGGCAAAGGAAGTTTCCCTGCCGTTGTGTCAGCCTTCACTAAAAGAGTTAAGTGACAATGACAGGGTGAACAAACAGCTCCGGTGACAAAGGGGACAGAATTTACTCTGCAGCAGGAGAAGGATGGAGCAGGGAGCTCTTAGGGCCATTAGAGGATCCCAAATTGCCTGGCCTTGCCAGCATTCTCTGTGTGGCGCTTAAAGGAAGCTGAATCAATCTTGGAGCACTTGGCTTTTATCTTAGAATGTGTGTGGAAAAAATTTGGGAGGTCTAGAAAAAATAAATGCTAAGACTATCTTTAAAAAAAGGATAAAATGGGGATCTGTTGCCTGAAATACCCAGGACAAGAATGGGAATATATTATCTGGCAAAGTGCTTGTGAACACCTGGGAGATAACGAGGCAGGGAATTACAGCCAAGTTTGATTTGTCAAGAGCAAATCACATAAAATCAATTTAATGCCCTTTCACGGCAGCGAAAACAGGCCTCGTGCTCAGGTGAGCAGTGATGGATGGCATGGATCAGGATTCCAGTGAACAGGAAAACTCAGCTGCCCTGGGGAGAGCTCAGGGAACACCCAGAAGTGCAGGGAAACATCCCTGGATGGCCCTGGGAGGTGGGGAAGGACAGGCACCGCTCTGGAGATGCTGTTCCACTGCACACACCTGTTATAGATGGATAATGAGATGATTACCTCTCACAATTAAGGGATGACTATTGTGTGAATATTAAGAAAAGCTTTAGTGATGTGTAGTTATGTTATTGTGCCAGAACCCAGGACATTCCTCTGGCTGCCCTGGGTGACTCCAGACCCTGGCAGGGGCTCAGAGACCTTGGCACGGAGTCACAAACACCTGTGCCTTTGATTTTAGCCCATGGAAACAATTACCAACTTTGTGTAAGGATTTACAAGCCACAAGAGTTTGAGTAGAATGATAGGTAATTTGTCACAGGGTGAAAATGTAGAATTTTGGGGTTTTAGAATGGGGGTTCAAGGGGCAAGATGGAGGAATCTGGGTGTGTCCTGTCCTTCTTCTCCTTCTTCTTCTTCTTGTCCTCCATCTTCTGCTGTGATGGTGAAACTTTTGGATTGGTTTAGAGTAGAGACAGACTGTCTAACATAGGTGATAGGTATTGGGAAATTATTGTAAATAAAGTCCAGTTTTTAGTATAAAAAGATAACACTGCCCCAAGGGCAGTCAGTATGCCTCAATCCAACCTGCTGGACAGATCTCAGTAGGTCAGAGAGAGAATGTAACAGATAAGAGAAAATAAACAACCTTGAGAACCAGAGATGAGGAATCTCGACTTCTTCTTTGGTCAGAGGGCTGGGAAAGAAGAGACTTTCCAACAGCTCAGGGTCATCTCAACACCAGAGACCTCATCATTATTGTAGTATAGCTGTCCTCTGTTCTCCCCATAGTTCCCTTTCCCCCCTGTATTGCTGTCCAGGACAGGTACCAAGAAGCTGCACAGGTGTCCCTTGCATGGGGCAGGTGGAATGGAAGAGCTTGGGGGTGCTCAGGGGGTGCAGCATGGCAGGGCGGACATATTACAGTAAATAGCTCTGCACCTACAAAACTTGTCATGGATTGTCAAACAAATTGTATTTATTTACCGTCTGTATGGCAGTTGTCTTCTGTTAAGTGGGCAGTTTTCCTTATCTCTTCCTTATCTACTGAGGAGACACCTGCTGATAACAGCTATTGAATGTCCCTGCATGGCTGATAAGAACTACAGCATCCCATTGGGAGATGTGAGCCCAGAGGGAGGAGCCAAGCATTCCTACCCAGATATAATCCAGAGGTACTGAGACACCAGCACGGCTTCTGCACTGGATTCCCCAGAGGAACAACAGCTGCCTCTTCTCCCACTGGATCTTCAGAGGAAGAATACATCCTTCTCTACAGGATCCCTGCTCCAGCAGAGCCACCCCTGACACTGCAGGAGGGCTGAGCCACAATTCCAATGGGACTGCTGCCAACACCCTGGTGTTGACACCAACACCACAGGGTGTCAGGTTGGCTTCTGATTCTGTCAGTGTTGTTCTAGTGCACTGCATTGTTTATTTTATCCTTTTATTTTCTTCCCTATTAAAGAACTGTTATTTCCTGCTCCCCTATTTTTTGCCTGAGAGTCCCTTAATTTAAAATTTATAGCAATTCAGAAAAACATTTTCTGAATAACATTTTCCATTTCAGGGGAGGCTCCTGCCTTCCATAACAAACACCTGTCTTTTGAAACCAAGACAAAACTTCCCTTAACATACACACCATGTTCAATGTGAGAGCCAGCTATCTGATTACTCATCTCTAACACCTGGAAAGCTGCGTGTGGGTGTGGCTAAGCTCAGCAAGGAGGGGGCTCAGTTTGGAGGTGCAGGAGTGATCAGGAAAACAGGATTTTGGAAGGAAATCACAACTGTCACCACTGGAAGTTGGGAGGTGATGAAGGGAGACTGGTGACACTTGGAATTGTAGGAAAGGAGCTGTGGAGGTGACAAAGCATCCTGGTACCTGAGTGTGGGAAATATCTGTCTTGGTTTGAACAGACAAGTGTCTGCTAAGGAAGGCAGGAGCCTCCCCTGAAATGGAAAATGCAAACCCCCTCCCTCTGAATTATTATAATTTTGAAATTAAGGGGCTCTCAGGCAAAGATATGGGAATAGGAATAACAGTTCTTTATTAGGGAAGAAAATAAAAATAAAATAAACAAGGCAGTAACACAAAACAATACTGCCAGAGTCAGACCATGCCCTGCCCCCTGTGTGTCAGGGGGTGTCCCAGCCCCATCCCATGGGGGCTCAGCCCTCCTGCAGTGCCAGCTGTGGCTCTGCTGCAGCAGGGATCCTGCACAAGGGGGGAGTTTTCCTCTGCAGCTCCAGGGCTGCTGCAGATGGGCCTGGGCTCCCTCTGGCCATGCAGGGCAGCAGAAAGCTGCTCCTCTGGGAGTGCAGGGGGACAGCCCTGGAGTGGTGACAATGGGTGTACTGGGAGAACAATGAGGAAAAATTCCCCATGAGGAAAACGAGTGGGGGGTTTTTAAGGTGTCTCTCACTGGGTGCTTTGATGCAAAGCTCTGAGCTGACCACACGAGATTCTCTCAGCTCCTGGCAGGGGATGAGCAAAATTCCAGTTTCTTCCTCCCCCATGTGCAGGAATTCCATGATTCTCTGACACTGTTGGCACCCCTGGAGAAGCACAGCAAGATCTGCCTCTGTCACAAATTGCAGGCAAGCACAGCCAGACCTGTTTGTAGGATTTCCCCCACGAATCTGGGTATGGCCCTTTCTCCCTTGTGGGTGCTTCACCTCCAGGCTGTTTCCTTTCCCATGTCCTGCCCAGGAATGTTCCTTGGGCACATCCAGGGCTGTGCCTGGGTGTGACACCACCTCTGTGCCCTGCCTCAGGGTTCCAGCCAGCAAACCTTGGATTTTAGCAATTTATTCAAAGAATGAGAGAGAAAATCCCCTCTGTTGAAAGCTCTGAATTTGCATAAAGAAATAAATCAGCTTTGTTTGTTTGCTGGATTCAAGAGAACCTCACTGGAGGGTGAAGGTGACCACAAAGAGCTCTGAATGAGGGAATTGTGGCACCAGGTGTCCCAGAGGCGTGGCTGCCACTGCAGGTGTCTGTGCCAGTCTCTTTTCTGTCCAGTAACCCCTGGGCATCTTCTGTCCTCACAGAATCCCAGTTTGGGTGGGAAAGGACATTAAAGCCCATCCAGTGCCACCCCTGCCATGGCAGGGACACCTCCCACTGTCCCAGGGAGCTCCCAGCCCCAATGTCCAGCCTGGCCTTGGGCACTGCCAGGGATCCAGGGGCAGCCACAACTGCTCTGGGCATCCATAATTCCTTTCTTTTCTCCGTGCTGTCCATCCTTGCTGACACTTCCCTCATGGCCCAGCATCCATGGGAGCAACAAAATGAAGTTCAATGGACAAATGAAGTTTAGTGGGATTATTTCTGTGGCACAGCCATGGAAGAAGGAGTTTTCTCGTGAAGCCCCAAGATTTAATAAGCAGAAATGGATCACTTCCTGGAGCAGAAGTGGAGAAATAAGGAGAAATGGATCACTCTGAGAGCACAGCAGTGGGTGAGTCACTGCTGTGACTGTCCAGGGTGACACCACCGTGATGCTGCTGCAGCTCTGTCACCAGGATATTTTCTGAAAAATCCCTTCACCAGGATTTTTCTCTCGAGAAGCTGAGAAGGCTCAGAAAAGAAATGTAAACAATAATTATCGAATTGCTTGGATTGTGGTTTGGAGGTTGCTTACCAACAGGTGCATCTTTGATTGGTTCCATGTGAATTGTTTTTACTTAATGACCAATCCCAGTCCAGCTGTGTCGGACACTCTTAGTCTGTCATGGGTTTTTATTATTCATTCTTTTCTAGCCTTCTGATGTCTTCTTTCTCTTTCTTTATTACAGTTTTAGAATATGATAATATAATATAATATAATATAATATAATATAATATAATATAATATAATATAATATAATATAATATAATATAATATAATATAATATAATATAATATAATATAATATAATATAATATAATATAATATATCTGCTTTCTAAGAACTTGGAGTCAAATTCTCATTTCTCACCTCATCCGGGGACCACCCAACACAACACAGCTCCAAAGATGTCACCAGCCTGAAGGGGAATAACACAGTCCCAAGCTCAGCTGTCCAACCACGGAATGGAGAGGAGGGGAATGAGTGGATGGATGTGGGATTAGCAGCCCTTTGTCCTTCAGTGTAAACACAAAGTGATGGTGGAGCAGGCAGATCCAGCCCTGCAGCTCAGCTGGCACTGCACGCACTCCTGCCAATGAGTTGTGGAATTGGCTCTCCATGAGTCACAGAAATGGGGACGTGTGAGGTCCCAGTGTGTCCCAGCAGAGCTGCAGATGCTGCTCTTCAGGGCACTCAATGCTCTGGCATTTGGGAAAGGAAACCCAGAAGGGGGGAAATTAAATCAGGATTTTGCTGGGGGTGTTCATCAGACTCTCCTGAAAATGCTGCATCCCTTTTGCTGATAAGATCTGATCTCAAACCTGCTCCCAGGTTGAGATCAGACACTTCCAAAAAGCTGCAGGAATGGAAGAAGGGATGATGCCTGCTAAGAGCCCAAGGCCATCCCTCACCTCATTCCCTCCCTCCCTCTATGAACCTGCTCCTCCTCTCCCCAATTGCTCCTTTGCTCTTCTCTCTCCCCCTTTTCCCTTGCCTCATTCCCTATTTTTGCTCCAGGGAGTGAGGCTGAGCAGCAGCACGAGGGTGGAATCCTGCCCTGGTTCTTTGAGGGAAGGTTCTGATTTGTTCCTGCCTCCTGTTGTAATTTCCTTTGGCAGAGGAAGGTTAATTGTGTGCTCCACAGAGCTCTGAGCTCCCTGACTGAGGGGGCTGTTGAGAGCTGAGTGTTGCTGCAGCTCTGATTTAGTCCTGCTCACCAGGGTGATAAATTATGGGCAGATAGGAGCCCAGAATGTTGACATTTGCAGGCTGCTGAACCTGTGCTTGCTCTCCAGCAGGGAAAATTTGGTGTTTCCCTGCTGCTGCACCTCCCACGTTGTGTCAGGGTTCCTCTGGGGCTCTGCTTTTCATCCTGGGATTTTATCCTGGCTGTGATTGAACATCTCATTTCTTGGGAGTTGAGCTTCAGATTTTTGTGGCGCCAGTGATAAAAGCTCTGAGGATAAAATGTCTGCACCACAGAGGAGCCTTTGGAGAGCAGGATCACAGAATGGTTTGAGTTGGAAGGGGACTTTGAATATCAGGTTCCAGTTCCAACCAGGGTCACCTGGCTGAGGTTGGTGGACACCTCTGGAGTCAACTCATCCAACCCCCCTGCTCTGCCACATGGGAACATGGGTGTCACCGTGATATTTTCTGAAAAATCCCTTTTCCAGGATTTCTTCTCCCTGGGAAGATAAGCAGCCTCAGCTTCTCCATGTTTTGCTGCTCTGGAATGTGGTCTGGAGATTGTTTATCCAAACATGTGAATTGTTTTTAATTAGTGACCAATCACAGCCAGCTGCGTCAGACTCTGAGGAGTCAGTCACGAGCATTCATTATCATTCCTTTCTAGCCTTCTGATGTATCCTTTCTCTTCCTTTAGTATAGTTTTAGTATAGCAGTTCTTTTCATACAATATAATGTCATGAAATAATAAATCAGCCTTCTGAAACATGGAGTCAGATCCTCATCTGTCACCTCGTCCTGGGGACCCCTCACAACACCACCCATGGGGAGCAGCAGCTGGATCCCAAGGCCAGTTCTGTGTGGCTGTGCTGAGGATGTTCCACGTGTGCTGCAAACGAGGTTGTGGTGCTGTGATTGCAGCCTGAGCCTCTGGCTGCAGCCTGGACCAGCCAAGATTGGGTTTCCATCTTCATTTTCTGTTGGGCCTGTACTTAGATCACACCATCCTCTCCCAAATGGGATTATGGCCCTGCTGAAAGATGGAGGTGAGCTGAGCAGAGCTGCAGGAGTGAGCTCAGTGTCTACAGGGCACAGCCAGATCCTCACACAGCCTCTGTGTCACCTCCTGTAGGAAATGCAAAGGTGGAAACTTCCACAGACACTGAAGGGTGTCATTTGCAGCCTTGAAACAAGCTTGGATTGATATAAAAATACAATACACAGACATTAAGCAGAAAAATCATAAATTTATGTTTCTATAGTTGTAAGTAAGAATGTGCCTTAAGTAAGTGAGAAACTGCATTGAAAGATGCTGAAGGGTTTATAGTGTAGTAATGTAATTGTAATGTATATATTATGTATATATTAGTAATGTAAGTGTAATGTATATATTATGTATATATTAGTAATGTAATTGTAATGTATAATTGTAGTAATGTAATGTACAGAGTAAGCTAAGAGTTCAGAAGGTATAATAGAAGCATGTGTATATACATGTGATTATTGCCCACTGGATAAAAGTATCTGCAGTGCAGCAGAATGAAGGAAAGGTGATAGGTTAGAAAAACTAAACAAACTTTGTGAAAACTATCCATTGGATTAAAATGTTATATATTGTCTTGTAACAAAGAAACTTGGGACCATTTTGAGATATGGCAAACTGCTTACTCTTTTAAACCTCACAGCCTTTGAAGCTGGTCTTTATCTGAGTAACAAATCATTCTTAGCCCGACTATGGTCCCATCCCTTCAATTAAAGCAGCAATAATAAAATCCTCCCTCAGTGCCAGGCAGCAGCTAATGCTCCTCTCTCCCCATGCCTCATCCTGAGTGCTTCCCTGGGTTTGCTGCAGGGAAGGGGAGATTCAGAGCCAGGCCCTCAGCAGATCTGCCTGATGCAATTTGCAATCCCATCTTATGTTCTGACACTTCAGATGTATTCCAATAACTCCAGAAGGGTGAGGGGTCCTGCTCTGCTCCAGTTGTTTAGAGATGAAATTAAGTGGGGAAAAAGAGGAGGGCTGAGATAAATGGGGAGGGCTGGCTCCACTTTTGGGACTCCTTTTATTGAAACAAAGATGAGCAGGGATGAGGTTGGTGGGAGAAAGGGAGCAGAGCTATGAACTCACATTTTGGGGCAAATCCTCACATCTGTGCTCTGAAAGCATGGTGTGTGAGTGGCTGTTGTGGTGTGAACTGACAGGTGTCTGCTAAGGAAGGCAGGAGCCTCCCCTGAAATAGAAAATGGAAACACCCTCCCTCTGAATTGCTATAATTTTGAAATTAAGGGGCTCTCAGGCAAAGACATGGGAATAGGAATAACAGTTCTTTATTAGGGAAGAAAATAAAAATAAAATAAACAAAGCAGTAGTACAAAACAACACTGCCAGAGTCAGACGATGCCCTGCCCCCTGTGTGTCAGGGAGGTGTCCCAGCCCCATGCCATGGGGGCTCAGCCCTCCTGCAGTGCCAGCTGTGGCTCTGCTGCAGCAGGGATCCTGCACAAGGGGGGAGTTTTCCTCTGCAGCTCCAGGGCTGCTGCAGATGGGCCTGGGCTCCCTCTGGCCATGCAGGGCAGCAGAAAGCTGCTCCTCTGGCAATGCAGGGGGCAAAGGCTGCTGTGCTGTGCCAGGCTCAGATTGGATCCAGGCAGGAATGCTTGGCTCCTCCCCTGGGCGGAGCATCTCCCCATGGGATGCTGGGATTGGATCAGCCCTGCAGGGACACTCAGTGGCCATGGACAGCAGAGATCTCCTGGAGGGAGGGTTGGCTGTGGGAGAGATAAAGAAAAAACTGCCCATGAACAGCAGAGACCTGCCCCAGCTCTGACAGATGGGGATAGAACACACAGCCCCAGCTAAATCTTACAGCCCAGGACAGTGGCAGTGGAGGCTCCAAGCCCAGGGACAGTGAGGAATCCCCAGAAGCAGCAGGACACAGTGTCAGCAGCTTCCCTGGAATCACCTGAATCATGGCAGAGTGGGAATCCTCCTGAACCCATGCCAGCAGGGAGGCCATGGAGGCTTCTTCCCTGCAAAGGCAACTTCCCTCAGAGCTGAGCTGCACAGGGAGCAGCTCCTCTCTCTCCACATCCAACACAGACTCAGGAAAATTGCTGCTCTTCCTGCACTTCCCTTACCAGTCCCACTCCCAGGTTTCCATCCTGAGCTCTTCACCAAGGAGCGGGGTCAGGACACAGCCATGGGGTCTGACCCTGCTGCACCCTCAGCTTGTCAGGGCAGCTCGTGGATGTTCCACTGGCTCTGCAGGGATTTGAGAGATCTCTGCACTCCCCTCATTCCACAGCAACAGCAAAATTCCTGCGAGATTCCTGCTGGCATCACTGGCCTTGGAAGCTTTTGTCAGCCCGGGGAGCAGGAGGAGTGGATCCGGCACCTGAGTGACCCAAGGGCAGCAAGATCCATGTCACAGACATATTTTATGAAAAATCCTTTCATTAGGATTTTTTCTACTGAGAAGCCTCAGAGGAAAAGAAAAACAATAATAATCTGCTGCTGTGGAATGCAACACATGCATCTTTGATTGGTTCATGTTGGTTGTTTCTAATTAATGGCCAATCACAGTCAGCTGGCTCGGACTCTCTGAGAGTCACGAGCTTTTGTTATTCATTCCTTTCCTTACTAACCTTCTGATTAAATCCTTTCTTCTATTCTTTTAGTATACTTTTAATACATAATTTTCTTTTAATATAATATATATCATAAAGTAATAAATCAGCCTTCTGAAACATGGAGTCAAGATTCTCATCTCTCCCCTCATCCTTGGACCCCTGCGAACACCACCACAATCCTCACCCAGAGAAAGGTGGAGTTTAAGCTGGGCTTCCTTTAGTCTGTGATTTCCCAGGATCAGTGTCTGGGAGCACCCTCCTCCCCTCTCCCTTTCTTTCCCTCAAAACACCCTGGCATCTCCTTAAGCCTTGCTTAGCACCTGGAGAAGCCCTGGGATACACAAAAGACACTTGATAAAAGCCTGCCTGTATTTTACCCAGCAGAACTGTGTGGGGGAATGTGCTCAGAATTGCTTAGAGACACAGAGAGAAGTCCTTTAAGAGCCCACACTTTCCCTTGAAAGCCTGGGAGAAAAATCCCCACTGCCTGCCTTTGTGAGAAAGGTATTTTTTATTTAAGATACAAAGCAGGATTGTGTTTGTGTGCTGCCCTTCATCTGCATTACTCCACTTAAAATCCCATTGCAGAAATATGAAAGAACTCTGTTTTCTTTAAGGATATATCAGCTCTATTCCCAGAGGGATGAAAGAGCACCAGGAAAAAAAAGGGACAGCTTTAGTAAAACAGCACTGCCAGGGGACATAATAAATACATAAATTACTCACAACCAGCCAGGCAGCCTCACAAACTGCACAACAACATCCTGCAGTGCAGGGAAATATATTCCCTGGGAATGTTCTCAGTGCTTGTCCTGCCATCCTGGGCATCTCTGGCCCCCAAACACTCAAACCTGTGGCCTGGAAGGAGCTGGAGCTCCTCTGGAGCGCTGCCTGTGGAGCTCCATGCCCCAAGCTCTCAAACACCTTGTTGTGTCTCCAGTGGATCCCACAGAGCTTCTCAGCATCTCCTTGGAGCTGTTGGAGCTCAAGACTGGACAGGGAGCTGCAGATGAGCTTCCCTGTGCTGGGAAAAGCTCCCTCAGCTCTCCTCAGCTCTTGCCACTGTCCAGGGCCAGGGGACAGTTTGGTTTCATTCCAGTACATCCCACAAAAGTGCTTTTCCTCACTCTGGGGTCCATCCCAACTCCAGCGCACCAGGTATGGTTCAGCTTCCCAGCTGACCAAATCCAAACACACTGAGCTTAGATTCCTCATCAGAGACCCAAAATGGGTCCCTTACACCCCAAATTCTGCATTCCCAACAGCTGGAATTGTCCATCAAGACCCAAAATGGGTCCCTTATATCCCAAATTCTGCATTCCCAACAGCTGGAATTGTCCATCAAGACCCAAAATGGGTCCCTTATATCCCAAATTGTGCATTCCCAATGGCTGGAATTGTCTATCATGGCTCATTATGCTCTTTTTAATTGGTTGCCTTTCTGCACAGGAATGCTGCCTTTATTTTTGGAGGATATATTTGGATATTCCTTGTCCTGCTTATCTTTCTCCCAGGTGTCTTATCAATCCCTCAGGTGGCTTTTGTACCTGTGCGTTGTCCTTTGAGGGATTACCACCATCACTATTGCTGATGACTCCCTGTGTGCTTATCAGGTGAACTCCTGCATTGCCCATTAATTCAGGGAATTAATAAAAGAATCAGCATTTTCCCAGCCCTTCCTCAGGCTGCTGTCTCCACTCCTTCTTGGATTTGTGCAGTTGCAGGAAAAGACTGAAGAAGAAGAAAGAAGGGACAGAAGAAAGGCTGTCTGTCCCTGTGTGTCCCCCAGTCTGTCCCTGTCTGTGTGTCCCTGTGTCCCCCAGTCTGTCCCTGTCTGTGTGTCCATGTGTCCCCCAGTCTGTCCCTGTCTGTGTGTCCCTGTGTCCCCCAGTCTGTCCCTGTGTGTCCCCAGTGTGTCCCTGTCTGTGTGTCCCTGTGTGTCCCCAGTGTGTCCCTGTCTGTGTGTCCGTGTGTCCCCCAGTCTGTCCCTGTGTGCAGGCTCAGGGCAGCCCCAGGCTCTGCTCCAGGCCCAGCCATGGCCCCAGAGCCACGGGCAGGGCCTGAGCCCAGGAGCTGCCCCTGCCCAGGAGGCAGAACTGCTGCCCTGGGCAGTGCCAGCCCTGAGCAGAGCCCAGAGAGGCTCTGGGGGCTCCTCGCTGGGGCCATGGCAGAGCTGTGAGCACACCCTGCTGTGCCCTGGGCTTGGCATGGCCCCAGGGAGCACCAGGGGACACCAGGGACCCTCTGGGCTCCCTCCAGCCTCACCCACCCTGGATTCCATCATGTGGAGATGCCAGATGTGGGACACTGATGTCTCTGGAATGCCTGCAGAGAATCCAGAGGCAGGGAAGATGATGAAGAGTGAAGAAGGCCCTCTGTTTCCCACTCCTGCAGGTTTGTCTGTTTCAGGGAGGATCCACATCCAAATCCCCCCCTGCTCTGACAGGGAACAGTGCTCTGGAAACACAAAAGTGAAGGGACAAGCTGGAAAACTGAGTCCCACCCTCTGAGGCTTTGGGGGTTTCCCTTTCTTTGGTGCCTTCCATCTTGTCCATGCCCTTCCTCCTGTGTCCCCCCAGTGCAGTGGGACGCAGCTGCTGCTGCAGAATCATTACAGATCCCAGAATGAGCAGAGCTGGGATTTCTCCTCTGCTCATAACACACCACTGCAGGAGGAAGGAAGAGCAATGAGAGCATCTCCTCTCACCTCCAGCAGCAATGAGGGAGCCAGGAGGATGGAGAACATTGGGGAATAGGGGAATACAAACCTCTCCCTCCTCAGCTGCTTCCTGCTTTCCATCCTTCCCAGTGCAGTTCAGGATTCCTCTAAAACTGTTTGTTGCAGCTTGTCCTGACATTTCCAAAGGGGCTTCTTGTTTGTGTTATGATGTTATATCCTTAACTGCAGAGTCAGCAATTTCAAATGTTAGCTCTCAGAGAAAAAAGATTTAACACCAGAAATTCCCAACTGCCTTCCTTCGTTGTTCCTCGCTCTCATCTGAGTTGTTCCCTTCTCTTTCTCTACCTACATTTAAAGCCTGTTCCCTCCTTTTTCCAGACCTGTTTTTAAGATGTTTTCCTTTCAGCAGATTCATTTTTCAGGACTTTTGCTCAGGATCTTTCAGGCAACTGAACAGAGAGAAAATTCCTCATAAAATCCCCACAGCCAAAGGTTCAATGTCCTGATGGAGCAGTCTTGGCCAATGTTGAACCAGATCCATTCTCTTAGAACTCCAAATCCCAGAATCAGGTTGGTAAAGATCATCGAGCCCAGCTTGTTTTGGTGTCATGGTGATGTCTCCAAGAACTGCTTTGCACACTGTGAAAAGTCTTCATTTGAAGGCATTTTGGGATTATTTATTCCAGCAGAAAACTCCAAAGTCTTTAAAAACTGGAGCCACTGCATCAGATCCCTGAGCTGAGTTCCATGTTCATACAAACAATTCCTGCATGGAGCATTTTGGTCATGCTCAGTGTCCTCTTGTCCAGAAAACTCCAGATTGTTTTTTATCCATGGATGACATACATGTGGAATTTCTCTGCCATGATTCCTGTGAGGATGAGCAATTCCAACCTTGATCCCCAGATTTTAGAGGACAAAATGACAAAGGATCTGCAAGGAGCAAAATTCTCCAGGATGAATGGAATGGTGTTCGGGTCTCTCCAAGTGTTCCAGTCTGGAATACAGAGTGAGAGATGTGGGAGCAAAATCAGGGACCAGTTGAAAGATGCACAAAATCCTTTGGCTGCACCACTCCCTTGGCCATCCGATCCCAGGAACATCCCCATGGAGGCACCTTCAGTTCCCAGAGGAAAAGCTCGAGGAGATCTCCACTCCCTCCAGGAGGAGGGAATTTGGAATATTTGGGCAATGTGGGTGATATCTGGTGGGATAAAGTGGCTCCACTGCCTCAGGGCAGGCCAGGGCTGCTGGGCGTGCAATGGACAGCCAGGGATCCTATGGGATAAAGGGGAATTGAAATGGGAACGAAAGGAAAGAGTCACATGATCCAGAGCATTTTTTAGTGCTTCTGAAGGGGGTTTCAGTGTCACCTCTAGCAAGGCTTGGCTCCACTGTGTCACCAAAAGCCAGAGAATAAACTCTCCACCTAATTTGCTGGATTGGAAAGCCAACACTATGTAATTATGAGTGCTGGATGTGTGGGAATTCTCCAGCCTACAGACCAGGCCATATCCATGAAATTAATACATATCCCTCACATTTCTATATTCACAATTCTGTGCTCATTGTGAACTTACTGGGATATGAGCAAGGGTCTTTTGAGGGTCTTTGGTGACATTTGGAGCATCCCATTCCTCAAAATCCCCTTGGATGGTCCTGGATCTTCTGATGGATCTTCACTCCTTGAGAGTGTCTCAAATATGTGACCAGGTCATGATGCACCTTCTGTTATCATTCTTTATTCTGGTCTCTGTATAAAGATCTCTGTTCTCAAAACTCAGGCATCTCCCAGTCCATATCCATCATGGATATAGAGAAATAGGGAAGCCTTGGCTGGCACAAGATCTTTTAGTCACAGATGTGGGGGATGAGCACAAAGTCACATGAATCCCTGGCATTTTGTAGGGTACAAAACTCAGCATTAACCCCAAATGTGGGATCATAAACTATTGTCCTAAAATTAAAATTTTCCACTATTTGCCCCACTGCTGCATGGATTTCTTCCTGAGGAAACAGAACCTGGTTGGTTACAGCCCCACCACAGAGGCCACCACTAATCCAGGTCCCCAGGGGCCTCATCCACAGGGTTTTACATCCCCTGAGGATTTAACTGCTTCATTAATTAACACAGCCCCTCTCAGAAGGAAGGATAAGCCCTGCTCCAAAGCCACCTGTGCTGTGACAGTCCCACACCCGCTGACCACAGCCTGGCTGCTGCATTAGTGCTCATCTGCATTCCCAGCAGAGAATGGGATTTCACAGGACGTGAGCAGGAGCGGAAACTCTCCATCCATCAGAGAGATCCATGGACTCCAGAGTGGGAGTCAGGTGTTTATGACTCTCCCCATAATATTAAATTAATACAGTGATGATTTATCAGCCTGGCAACTCTCTGAGGCCAACAAAGAGGGAGAGGGAAGCAAACAGAAGCTGGGGCTTTGCCTGAGTTAAAATATTTGTGCCTGGTACTGCTGGTTTATAAGATCCAGCCCCATAAATGTTTCACAGGCTCCTTCCCAGCCAGGCTGTGCTGTCACAGACCCTGGGCAGGGTGTTTAAACCCTGAACCCTGAGTCAGTTTAATTTTCAGGCCCTGACCCCGTGATTTTACTGCAGAGAAGTGGCAGAGAACAGAAAGTGCTCCTGCTGCAGGCCTGGCCCTGCATTGTTACACCTGCAGGAGGATGTGCTCGGCTGAGCACTGCAAAGGGCATGCAGGGCTGGAGGAGAGAGGCCCTGGTGGTGTCTCAGAATAAATCAGCCCCTGGGCTGCCTCTATTTATCAGGGATGTGGTTTAAACAGGAAGCCAGGCAGCAAAGCTGGAGGACAAAATGATAAAATGGCAGGAAACCTCCCCAAACCAGGCAGTGCTCCCACACGAGTTCCCAGGGAGCTCAAGGACAAACCAGCTGCTCTGGGCAAGCCTGCTTTACAACCAGCAGAGGATCAGGGAATGTTCTCCAGCTTTCTGCTTTATCTAACACGTCTGAAAGTCCATAGAGTTCAGGGAAAGAGTCAGAGCAGCTCAGGGGAAGCGAAATGTCACCAAAGGAGCCCCAAGAGGCCAACCCCAGAGGAGGCCTGGGTGGTTCTGTGGGCCCCAAGTCTGAGGAGAACTGGGGAGGGCCCTCACAAGGGGTTTTTAAGGGAAAAGGAAGGGAGGGAGGGAGGGAGGGAGGGAGGGAGGGAGGAAGGAAGGAAGGAAGGAAGGAAGGAAGGAAGGAAGGAAGGAAGGAAGGAAGGAAGGAAGGAAGGAAGGAAGGAAGGAAGGAAGGAAGGAAGGAAGGAAGGAAGGAAGGAAGGAAGGAAGGAAGGAAGGAAGGAAGGAAGGAAGGAAGGAAGGAAGGAAGGAAGGAAGGAAGGAAGGAAGGAAGGAAGGAAGGAAGGAAGGAAGGAAGGAAGGAAGGAAGGAAGGAAGGAAGGAAGGAAGGAAGGAAGGAAGGAAGGAAATGCCTTGAAATAATTAATACAAATATTTTAAGAAGCAATGTATATAATTTTTAACCTAATGGAAAAAATAGATGGTTTTTAATGCTATTGGAATTGCTCAGCCTGAAAAACACAAGGCTCCAGGGAGACCTTTCCAGTATCTAAAGAGGCTCCAGGAGAGCTGGAGAGGGACTGGGGACAAGGGATGGAGGGACAGGACACAGGGAATGGTGCCCAGTGCCAGAGGGCAGGGATGAATGGGATATTGGGAATTGGGAATTGTTCCCTGGCAGGGTGGGCAGGCCCTGGCACAGGGTGCCCAGAGCAGCTGGGGCTGCCCCTGGATCCCTGGCAGTGCCCAAGGCCAGGCTGGACACTGGGGCTGGGAGCAGCCTGGGACAGTGGGAGGTGTCCCTGCCATGGCAGGGGTGGCACTGGATGGGCTTTAATGTCCCTTCCCACCCAAACCATTCTGGGATAAACAGCCTGGAGAGGAGCAGAGTGCCCAGGAGGGGTTTGCTGCTGGGGCATTGCTGCTCAGAGGACCAAGGTGAAGGAATTATGGAATCAAAACGTGATGAAAACGAAGGTGAAGTTGAATTTAAATAAATGTAAAGTCAAGTGCAAGGGGGAAATCCTAATGAGGCATCTCCAGGATGAGCTCCAAGTGGATTATTGTCATTCCAGAGGCAGTGAGATTTTATCAATTCCATAAATACATCAGCTCAGCACACAAAGCAAGCAAATCAAATTATGGAATTATCAGGACAAGAGAGGACAGACACAAGGAATCTGTGTGTGATACTGGTAAATCCACCACAAACCTCTGCTGGTAAATCTATGAAAAAGCTGTGCCTGGATACTGGGGCAGTTGTGGGTCTTCCCATCCAGAACAGGAATGCAGGAGAGGTGAAAAAAGGTGGAGAAAACCCCAGTGGGGTGAAGAAGGTCATGAAGGAGCAATTGGATAATTCAGGGAATTTCAGAATGGAGGTGACTGTAAGGAATATGAAAAGAAGGGAAAAGGTGTGAAGGTGACAGACACCAGAGACAGGTCAGGAATGCCTCAAGGGAGCATCAAGGGAGCTTCTGGACACTCCCAGAGCCTCCTGCTTGGAAACATGCACAGAAAACAAAGGAAGCAGCTCCCAGTCACTGCAAATCCTCATCCAACCTGGTCCTGCAGGGATAAAAGCAGAATCCCATCATTATCTGGGACCCCACATGGGAGGGGACAGAGCCTCAGTCACAGGTGAGGGAAACGGGAAACAGGAGTTGGGCCTTGGAGGAACTACAGGAGAGAGCTGTCCTAGAAAGGGGATTAATGGGGTCTGGGGGTTCTCTCAGTTGGGAAGAACAATGAAAAAACAAAGGGAAAATTGCTGTTTTTTTCTGGAGCCAGCCTGTTGGAGAGTGCAGGAGGCAGGACATGGATCAGCTCCAGGTTGGGCAGAGGATGGGGACAGGATGCCAGGGCACAGGGGCTCAGTACAATCCCAGGAAATCAACCCTCTCCTGCTCTTCTCCCTTCTCCTGTGGGTGCAGAAGGAGGCTCTGGGTGATCCATGGGGAACTGGTAGCAAGAGTGAGCAGCAAACACAGCTCTGCCAGCACTGGGGTTCCCTGTGATGATACATAAGGTCATGTCCTGCTTTCCCCACTAATTACCCTCCTCACCCTAAAGGAGAGCTCTGCTCACATCCCAGTGAAATTAACTGAGAGAAAGGATCTTCGCTTCCAAAAATGTAAAAGGTTTATTAAAACCTTATCAAAAATCCAACAGAAGACAGAATAAAGAAAATATCACAGCACCAGGAGCAGAGGACTGTCCCCACCATGTGCTCACCCACACAAAGGAAGTTTCACCTTTTAAACCTTTGGCCCCTCCAAAAGTTCTGTCCAGGGACTCCTCCCCTGCCCAGTGGTGGAAATCATTCCTTAAATCCTGATTGAAGCTCAGGTGCTGCCATAGTAACAATCCCACCCTCCCAAATGTCCCAAACTCAGGGCACCCCTGATAACAACACAAGGGGGGTAAAATGTAATTATAAATCTATAGAACCTCTCTTAACATTTATACAGGATATTTGCCTTTCAATTGTGAGAGGAATAGCAGATTTGTCTTTCCAAACAAGCTGTGGGTCTGATGGTAGATAAAACCAGCACTGGGAGATAAACAATGGGAAGGATTCCACTGATTGATGAATGGGAAAAGATATTTGCTTTTACAAATAAACTGTAGGGTTGCTAATAAATGAAATTAGACACTTAAAAATGAAAGAAACAATGGGGAAGAAAAAGCCCTAAATTCTGTAAGAATTAAAAATTAAAAGGAAGTTTATACATTAGAGGGAAATCTTCGGTATTAGGGCATTTTGGGAAGCCTGAACCTCTCAAGTACCTCAGAAATGGGGAGAGAAGGGAAATGTGGCTGGGAAATTGGGATAAAAAGCGAGTTTGGGTCCTCCAAAAATTGGAGAGATCCCAGGGGAATGCCCCATGGCCTCTCCCTTTATTCAAATAAAGTCAGAGGACTCCTCTGTCTCCTTTTTGGACATAAACCTCTGGTGTTGGTGGGTTAATTCTCCTGACAATTGTGAGAGCCAACCATGGCCCTGCTCATGTGTCTCCCCAGTCTGGCTGGGTGTGCCTGTCACACAGCCCAGGGGCTGCAGTGCTGCCCCTGAAGCTGAACCTGCCCTGGCAGCTCCATCAGGGCTCTGGCATTCCCGGGGCTGCCAAGATTTCCCTGGGAATTCGCTGTATCTGAGGTTTCTGGCTTTGCCAGGATCAATAATTCCAGGCTGGTCACACAGCTCTGGCAGGACGTGGTGGGCAGGCTCCACGGTGATTATTTGAGCAGCTACAAAAGAAGCCTCTTCCTCTAGGAAAACATGACAAAAAGGAAAAAGACCCACATGAATTCAAATGCAAATGGGGATGTTTTTTTGAGGAAAATAGAAGCCAGTGTTTTGGGGCTGTGTATCCTGAAATGGCACTGTTGGGATGAGCTTCAGGTGCTGGAGGCATCAACCTCCCAGTGGGGAGGAGCAGGAGCCCACTGGGCATTCCAGGGGTTTGCAGGCATGGAGCAGGAGCAGCCCCAGCTCTGGGATCAGCATTCCCACAGTGCTGGAGTGGGGAGCTCCACCAGGGTCACGTTTCCATGGAGCATCAGCTCATTCCACACACACACAAATGGGTTTAGACAAAGCCCCGAGATCCCTTCAACACCCCTTTGAAAGAGATTTTGTAACGAGCCTTTTCTGCATCATCCCATCATCCCAGCCTGCCGTGGTTTTTCTTTTCCCAGCTCTCCCAATCCATCCTTTTGTCCACCTGCTGAGCCCAGAAACATCTTGTCCTCATGGAATCCTTTTGCAGAAGATATAAAACATGCAGCTCTCATTTCTCTGGTCTATACTCAGTATACTCAGCCCTCTTACTTTTCCTTCTTCATGGGTTTTTTTTTTTGGGGTGTTTTTTTACATAAAACTTCTCTTAACATATATATATATATGATATTTGCCTTTTAAGTGTGAGACCCAACCATGGCATTACTCATCTACCACAGTAATTACACCTGGAGCCTGACCTGCAGACATTATTCAGGGGTAATTGTCTCCTGAAAACAAATGGTGTGTTTTTCCCCACAGCAGCTTTGGGCAGTGTCACCCAGAGCTGCTCAGAGGGACCTGAATTCCAGCCGTGGCCACAGCCCAGCAATAATTCCTGCCTGCTGCCAGGATGGAGCTCTTCTCCAACAGATTTGGAGCTAAAATTTAATCCATTATGGCTGTAAACAACCCACTCCAATGGGAAGCAGGTGTTACCTGTGCTGTCTGCTGAAAATATGAAGTCATAACTCTGGAAAAATGGTGCAAGCCCGAGTGTCTGTCTGGTTATTTGTCAGTGGGTAATGTCCCCTGCATCCCACAATTATTGGGAGTGGGATTCATCTGGCTCCATGTGTCCCTCTGCAGCTCTCAGCAGGATCAGTAACAGAGCCCAAACTGCCATTAATCCTGGCCTAAAGCCTAAAATAGGTCAGTGAACAGCACCTGCAAGTGTCACTTTCCCTCCAGACACTGCAAAGGGAGCCCACAGAGATGTGATCAGACAGAGGCATTAAAAATTGGGAGGAATAAATCCCCCAGGGACTTGCTGCCCATGTATCTGAGCAACACCATTGATCCCAGGGCAAATTCAATCCCAGACAGTAATGGAAGGAGACACAGACACTGCTCAGTCTGTCCCTACAGCTGTTCATCCCAGTCAGCTGGGACAGCCACGGTGACACCAGTGCCAGGTCAGGCAGGGAAAGTCACCCAGACACCTTTTCTAGAAATAACTCAGTGTTTTCTCTCCCAGGGATGCTCCTGAGGGATCACAGTGATTTCCCTGAGGTCTGGGCAGGGGGAAAGCCTGGCCCTGTGATCCTGAGTGGGGAGGAACTAAAGGGCAAAGTCAGTGCTGGAGTTTGGGAGTGTGGAAACAAATCCCTTTCACCTGAGGGAAAGGTGGGGAGCCAAAGGTGCCATGCCATAGATACTGCCAGGTCTGGAGAGCCCTGCTCCATGGAAAAGGGCCTGAAAAGCTGAGGCCATCCTGAGTGAGTGTCAGTGGGTGTGGGAACCCAGAACATCCCTCTGGCTGTCCAGGATGGCCAGGACCCCTGCCAGGGGGCTCAGAGACCCTCACATAGAGCCCAGAACACCTGTGAATTTGCTTGTGACCCGTGGAGCAAATTACCAACCTTATAGGAAGATCAGCAAGCCACAACAGTTTAGGTGGAATAATAGTGAACTTATCATGGGGTGGAAAAGTAGATTTTGGGGTTTTGGTATGGGGGTTCAGGAGGCAAGAGGGAGGGAACTGGGTGTGCCCAGCCTTTCTCCTTCTTCTTCTTCTTCTTCTTCTTCTTCTTCTTCTTCTTCTTGGCCTCCATCTTCTGCTGTGATGGTGGCACTTTGGGATTGGTTTAGAGTAGAAGCTCACTGTCTAACACAGGTGATGGGTATTGGGAAGCAATTGTAAACATTGTACATGTAGCTTTTAGTATAAAGACACAACACTGCCCTGGGGGAGGCAGAGTGCCTGGAACTGTCCTGCTGGACGGACCTTCGCAGGGCAGGAGAAAATTTTTTATAGATAAGAAACAATGAACAACCTTGAGAAATGAAGAGCCCTGACTCCTTCTTCAAGTGCTGGGCTGGGAAAAGAGACTATTGAACTTTTCTTGAAGTCACTGTGACAAGCTAAAGAGCCTGACAAGTGTGTCCATCTGGTACCAAATGGGATCAGAAAAGGCTGCAGAGCTCATTTTTTTCCCTTTCCCTCCTCCTGCAGGAACGTGTGGAGAGTCCTGCTCCTGCAGCACCTTTCCTCCCCTGGAACACATTCAGTGCAATTTTACACAGGGAAAAAAGCAGGATTGATTTCTTCTCCTCCCCTGATCTCTGTGAGCACAGAACCCAGCAGCAGCTCAGGAGTGGCCTGGGAGGAGCTCAGTTTATTGCCTGGGACACAACCCAGCATCAGCAGGGCCATGATGGAAACACAGATCCCAGGCAGGCAGGGAAAAGGGCTGTTAGGAAAATGAGCTGGAGCTCTCGGAGAAGATGCTGCACTTATTTCATGGAAAGCACAATTCCCAGCCCCTCTGGGAACCTGGAGCTTCCAGCACTTCTTTCTGTGCCTGCCAGGATTTCAGGGCCATCTGTGAGGCATCACCACTGTCCCCACGCTGGCCAAGCATCCAGAGCTTCTTGGGTCCAGAGCAGGCATCAGCAGGAGCATCCAGAGGAAGGAGCCAGGCTCCTGAGGAAGATGGGGAGCAGGGGATGAAGGGCAGGGCTGTTCAATGCTGAGCACACATTCCAGGGTGCAAAAACAAATCCTCTGAAGAAGATGAAATCGAGAATCAGAGTCATCCCCTCTGTTATCCTCAAAGAGTCAGAGCAAGGAAGGGCTGCTCTGTTCAGTCACAACACACCACAGGCAGAGGAGCTCACTCCAGCAGGATCTGGGGAAAAGCAACTCTTGGAACTGCATTTTCAGTTGGAATCGGGATGTTGTTGCCTTGAGTTTTTAAGATTTTCTAAGCCTTCTGGTGTTTACATTATTGGAACGAACTTTCTCACACACTTTGTGTAAATAAGTCATCATTTTGCATTCCTTTATGGAGGAGGAGAAATTTGATGGACTGTTGATTTGTCCAGTGTCACTGGAGAGGTGTCACTGTCACCCTCCCATCCACTGTCACTTTTGGAAATCTAGAAATGTTGGAGTCAGAAAACTAAAAGTCCCTTTTTTACCTTGGAAAGAGCAGCAAGTCCGTGTCGTGTTGTTTCGTGTGCTGTAGTGACACATTCCAGCAGGAACTAGGGTAAAGCAACTCTTGGGTTTGTATTTTCAGTAGGAATTGGGCAAAATCCACCTGGAATGTCTCAGATAAGATCATTGTAATTCCTGTGCAATCCAATTCTGAAGGAGGACGCAGCTTTCTTCCCTCTCACTGTGTGTGACAGGGCATCCTGAGCTGGCTGCTGGACTGACTGGGAGATTCCCAGTGGATGTTTGAGGGGATGGGTCCGACATGGGTGGCACCAGTTTTTGCTCAGGATCCTCTCCTGGAGCCTCCACAGAATCACAGGATCATTAGGCTTGGAAAAGCTTCCAGATCATCAGGTCCAACCTTTGGCCAAACACCAGCATGCCCAGTAAGACAAACTTCATGCCAAGTGTGACGGTGTTCACAGGGGTTCTTGGATGAGGGAACAGAGGAGGATCTGTCTCCATGTTTCAGAAGGCATGACTTATTATTTTATGATATATATTATATTAAAACTTTACTAAAAAAATAGAAGAAAGGATTTCATCAGCAGGCTAGCTAAGAATAGAAAAAGAATGATAACAAAGGCTTGTGGCTCGAGCAGAGAGTCCTAGCCAGCTGACTGTGATTGGCCATTAATTAGAAACAACCACATGAGACCAATCACAGATGCACCTGTTGCATTCCACAGCAGCAGATAATCAATGTTTACATTTTGTTCCTGAGGCTTCTCAGCTTCTCAGGAGAAAAAATCCTAAGGAAAGGATTTTTCAGAAAATATCATGGCTACAGCCAAGTGCCCAGACAAGGGTGGAACCCCAAATCCCATCGATTTATCCATGTTATTCCCACATGAGTGAGGTGAGTGCCAGCTGGGAGCTGCTGAGGATCTCTGCTCCTGCTTTTCTCTGCCCAGTTAAGCCAGCCAGGGCTCTGCTTTCACATCTCCAGGGGCTGCAGGTCACTCCAGGTACTTCCAGGTGTTTTGGTGCTCCTGAGGTGGCAGGAATTGGGGTGCCAGGAAGTTTGCAGGTGGCTCTGATGGAAGGACACCCCACACAGCAGTGCCAATGGCCACTCCAGCAGTGACTGGAAAGAAATTAGGCCTGAAATTGTCTCTTCCAAGCTCTGTCTGCTCAGCAGGGCCACAGGAGCAGGAGACTTGTCCACACAGGCCGGTCCCTGTCACAGGAACGAGCAAGTGACAGCCAGAGTTATGCTGGCTCCCTGTCCCTTATTTTAAAGGCAGATCCCTGATGGCCTTGATTCCTTCCTCGAGGTGATTTTTTATTGCTTCTTCCAGCAGATGACCCTGATTTCATTTGCTCCACGAGTTCCAGGGAGGCCACATCAATCAGGCAGAGCCTGGAGAGGAAGCAGCCCCACCGTTGATTAAAGCTGGCGCTGAGGGTGGAATTCAGCCTGGAGGAACCTTGTCTTTTAACAGGAACTAATCACAAAGTCAGGGGTAAAGGAGCTGCTCTTTTTGTGTGGTTGGTGTTCTTTGTGCACTGAAAAATCTGTCAGTGAGAGCTGAGCAGCTGAGCATAAATTCTTTTGTATTTCCTGATTTTTTTTACAATCATCATCATCATTGTCATTATTTTATTCCTTTTCTGTCCCATCACACTGTCCTTACCTTAATCCAGGATTTTTCCTACTTTCACCCTCTTAATTCCCAGGGCAGGGCAGTGGGAGAGGGGCTGTGCTGGGCTCAGCTCCCAAGTGGGATTAAACCACCACAGCCCAGCTGGAAAATGACATTTTATTCCAAGAATTTAGTGAAGATAAAGGGCAGGACAGGATTCTGGGACATCCTATAACCTCATCTCTCTGATAGGACCTGCCTGGCACTCCAGGAATCTCCATCCCTGGATGGCAGGGAGGTCTCAGAGCTGGACTGGGGTTGTCTTCCCTGAAAACTGCCTGATTTCCAAAAATTTTGGGATCAAGTTCAGCTTGGAATGCATTTTGATAATGTATAGCTGAGATAACTCTACATAATAAATATTTTCTCAATAAAATGTGATTTTTAATCCATAAATATGGGCTAGATGGGTACTGGCTGGCCAAGGCAGGTCCCTGGTGACCAAGACTCACTCTTGGTGCAATTTCCATGTCCTACATGGATTGTGACCATTCCAGCAACTGCAGCAAGGCAAAAGATGCCTCTAAAAATAAAGAATTTTTCTCTTCTCCCAGTTGGGAAGCTCTCCCATCAATCCCTAAATATAACAGCAATTTCCATGTGCTTTGGAAGTTTATATGGAAGTAGGTCCTCAGTTGCTTGGGGTGGTTCATCAGATATAAGTCACTATGCAAATGGGACAAGTGCAAGTGCTCAAATGATGGCATTAGAATTTTATGGACTATAATTACAAAATATTTTTGTATATCATTATTTTGATATGATTATTTTCATATCATTATCATGGAAGTTGGAAGAGAAGAACCCTTGAAAAATTTGCGTGAGGAAAATGAGAATATGGGAAAAGGAGAAGGGATCTGCTGCAGAAAAATCCCTGCAGTACCAGCAATCATTAATATGGATTTTGGGGATTGCAACTGCAAATGAAACCTTTTTTTTTCAGTCCTCACTTAGTGATAAAATGGCAAATCCTTGTGGGATAAAAGCAGGATGGATATTCCCAACAACATATTAGTTCTCCTTCATCTGAGGAAAATTATTAATAAAGGCTGGACGTGGTTTTCTTTACTCTTGATGCTTCATGCTGTGAAAATAACAAAATCTGTTGATTTGCATTACAACATCATTATCAGCTGCTTGATTATTTTCAAGATAAGAAAAGTGGTAGAGGTATTATTGCAGAATATGAAAAAAAAATCAAACATTTTGAGCTTTGGTCTATTATTTATCATCATTTGTAGTTTCTGTGCTAATATTTGTTTTAGTAGATTTGCCTCCAAGTTAACAGGAGAAGAAAATGAATGGGCTCTGTGTTGAACCGGCAGCCCAAAACAGGGAATGCCATGGATGAAACCAAATTTTATCTTTGGAACAGTCAAAAAGGCCAAGGACAGCTGGGCTGTGTCACCCTGGGGTGGCAGCAGGAGCAGGGCAGTGCCCGTGCCCTGAGCTGGCACTGCTGGGGCACCTCCAGGGCTGGGGCAGCTCTGGGACCCTCCTGACAGGAGAGACCTGGAGGGGCTGGAGCGTGTCCAGGGCAGGGAACGGAGCTGGGAAGGGGCTGGAGCCCCAGGAGAGGCTGAGGGAGCTGGGCAGGGGCTCAGCCTGGAGCAAAGGAGGCTCAGGGGGCCCTTGTGGCTCTGCACAGCTCCTGACAGGAGGGGACAGCCGGGGGGGTCGGGCTGTGCTCCAGGGAACAGGGACAGGAGCAGAGGGAACGGCCTCAGGCTGGGCCAGGGCAGGGGCAGGGGGAATTTTGGGGAAATTCCTTCATGGAAAGGGGGGTCAGGCACTGGCACAGCTGCCCAGAGCAGTGCTGGAGTCCCCATCCCTGGAAATGTCAAAAACCCCACAGATGTGGCACTTGAGGACCTGAATTCATGGTTGGACTTGCTGAACCTGGGGGGTTTTTCCAACCAGAGCCATCCCCTGATTCTGTGAATAACTAATACTTATCCAATAACCAACTCTAATTCAATCACCAATTCTAATCCAATAACCATTTCTAATCCACCAACCAATTCCAATCCCACTTAACTCATGAAAGCTCTTCCAGCACAACAAGAAATCTTTCAATTTGCCAACCTTAAACCTGCAGAAATCCACGTGTCTCCCCAGAAGGCTTTTTTCCTCTCTAATGTGCACCTAACAGGCTCATTAAATGATTTAACGTCATTAAAGGTCACTCCTGCACATCCAGGAGGACTTTCCACGTGGAATTTTTGATTTTATTACACGGAAATAAAGCTGAGGTGCACAGACCCTCTTTTTAATAGTTAAATATGCATGTATTTATTTATTTATTTATTTATTTATTTCCCAAAAGAGTTTTTTTCATCACAGAGCTAATTAAAACAGACTCATCTTGTGCTCTGTCTATGAGATATTGCAAATATTAAAGAGGGGGCTAAAAAAAGAAAAGAACAAGTGACATTATTTGGACACAAACACAGCTCCTATTTAAAAGACAGGCACTGGTAAAGTGGAAATAAGCCAAGAAGTTTCATTCTATTGCATTTTGGGATAACAAGGAGGTGTTTGAGAGGCTTTAAGTTGATTTTTTGGGCTATTTCGTGCGGAAAAATTCAGCACAGGTTGTGTGTGATAACAGCCCAGGAGACTTGGATGTGAAAACACCTGAAATTTAAACTATAAATATTTCTTTACATATTTATTTCACTACTTCTCACACCAGGGACCTGTGTTGTCCCCATATCACTGGGGAAAAAAGCTTTCCTTGAAGAACTAAATATGAATAAGCTGCAAAAATCCATGAAATATTGATCCTGTCCAGGCTGGCCTGCAAATGGAAGAAAATCCTGCTCGTACACCTAAGAAGTGTTTTACAAATTCATTAAAAATAACACAGTAGCCCCAGAATGCACTAAAGGTGATTAATTTGTACCATTTTAAATAATATACTCTGGCTTATAAAGGCTGAATTATTTATGAGAGCAGCAGTAACATCTACTGGAAAGAAAAATAAATGTTGGGCTAAAGCAAACAGTGTTTTTCCAAAAGTCACAACACACATCATAATTTCTGCATTTCTACCTGGTTGTTCCTTGTTTTCAGAGAACCACGGGATTGCTGAGGTTGGAGGAACCTCTGGAAATCACCAAGGAGTCGAGCAGACTGTCCAGAACAGGGTGTGGATATCCCCAAGAATGGAGAGTTCACAGAATCCGTGGACAATCAGTGCTTGACCAACCCTAAAATTCCTCTTTTTAGGTCCCAGTGAATGTCCTGGGTTGTAGGATGGGGTTTGGGGCTGTGTGTGTTTTATCACCATCTGTGAGAGCTGGGGCAGTTCTCTGCTGTTCATGGGCAGTTTTTTCTTTATCTCTTCCACAGCCAACCCTCCCTCCAGGAGATCTCTGCTGTCCATGGCCACTGAGTGTCCCTGCAGGGCTGATCCAATCCCAGCATCCCATGGGGAGATGCTGCGCCCAGGGGAGGAGCCAAGCATTCCTACCTGGATCCAATCTGAGCCTGGCACAGCACAGCAGCCTTTGCCCCCTGCATTGCCAGAGGAGCAGCTTTCTGCTGCCCTGCATGGCCAGAGGGAGCCCAGGCCCATCTGCAGCAGCCCTGGAGCTGCAGAGGAAAACTCCCCCCTTGTGCAGGATCCCTGCTGCAGCAGAGCCACAGCTGGCACTGCAGGAGGGCTGAGCCCCCATGGGATGGGGCTGGGACACGGGGTCAGATCCTCCTGCTCTCACAGTGATTTTTTGAAGTTTTGGGGGTTTTTTTGTTTTTTGGTTTTTTTCGTTTGTACTATTGTATTTGTATTTTTAATTTTCCTAATGAAGAACTGTAATTCGTGTTCCCATATCTTTGCCTGAGAGACCCTTAATTTCAAAATTATAATAATTCAGAGGGAGGGGGTTTCCATTTTGCATATCAGGGGAGGCTCCTGCCTTCCTTAGCAGACACCTGTCTGTTCAAACCAAGAAAGTGAAGCCTCCTGAATTTCAATTTTTTGAGCACTGTCCCTGTTCCTGGCACTGGGCACCGCTGGAAGAGCCTGGATCCAACTCCTGCCCATTGTGATGGACATGGACAAGGTCTCCTCTCCTCAGGCTGAGCAATCCCAGCTCCCACCAGGCACCAAAGGTGCTGCCATCCCATTCCCACTCTCCTGGCCCTGTGCTGGATCCCTGCTCCCAGAACCATCTCCAGATGTGCAGGAGGAGCTGCAGCCCCAGGGGAAGGGGCACAGGACACTGTGGCACTGAGCACCTGCAGAACCAGAGCAGATTGACCACCCTTGGGGCGTGCTTAGGATCCAGTTTGGAACTTGAGGCATCAGCTGAAACTCAACCTGATGCCATAGAAAGTGAAGCTCCTCTGGGCTGTCCCCAGCCCTGTCCCCATCGTGTGACCACACTGAGCCCCCTGAGGCTGATTCCTTTCCCTGCAGTGCTCCAAAGCCTGGGTTTATCCCTTGGGCAGCACCTCCAGCAGCATGAGGAGAAAATGGGAAAAGGAGCCAACCATCCTTCCCTGAGGATGCACCAGGACAGGAGATGGGAGCATCCATGGGGAAGATGGAGAGGTTTAATTCCTCACCAGAGCCACAGAACCCGTGGTGAGCTCCACAAGGCTGTCTCTGCCACACGTCTGCTCTCACCTCACGATGGTTTTATTATTTTCCTGTCAGTTTTCCTTCCCAGCTGCTTTACGAGCCAGACTTTTCATTTTGGTGGAAGCCCAGGAAGGCTGGAGCAGGGCTGGGGTTAAAGGAGGGCAGAGGAGGAGGCAGCAGTTGCAGGCTGCAGTTCGGATGCTTTATGTTCTCCTCAGAGCTCCCTGTCAGCTCCTGCTGCCATTGCCAGGTGATGGATTGGCTCTCAGCTCCTCACACGGAGAAAACATTGGGAAAGGGATTGCATCCCACCTGGAATGGGAACTGAAGCACAAACTGGGCACCTCTCACCTCAACAGAGGTGATCAGTGGGAGGGGAGGGGAAAAGGTGTGTCCATGGAACTGGAGGAGCTCTAAGGTCCCTTCCCACCCAGCCCATTCTGGATTCCATGGCCCTGGAGCAGAGCAGGGTGCCCAGGGAAGGCTTTGCTCTCATGGGAGGCTCTGCTGTGGGGGATAGCTGGGGCAGGTTCTGCTGAGGACCGAGGGACAGAACAGGGTTGTCGCAGACATCTTTTCATGAAAAATCCTTTCCTTAGGATTTTTTTCCTCCTGAGAAGCTGAAAGGCCTCAGGAACAAAATGTAAACATTGATTATCTGCTGCTGTGGAATGCAACAGGTGCATCTGTGATTGGTCTCATGTGCTTGTTTCTAATTAATGGCCAATCACAGTCAGCTGGCTTGGACACAGGGCCCAAGCCACGAACCTTTGTTATCATTCTTGCTGATTCTTTTCTTAGCTTAGCTAGCCTTCTGAGATGAAACCTTTTCTTCTATTCTTTTAGTATAGTTTTAATGTAATATATACCATAAAATAATAAATCAGCCTTCTGAAACATGGAGTAAGATCCTTGTCTCTTCCCTCATCTGAAAACCCCTGTGAACACCGTCACACAGGGTTTGACTCTGATAAGGACAGGAGAACAGCACAGCCTTGGAGAAATAGATAAAGGATGTAATTTAGGCAAAGCACAAGCAGGAACCAGCCCAGCTCTGTAAGGCTGACAAAGGAGAAGTTATGGAAAACAAAGACATTTGGCTTCCTCACAAATGGAGGTTGAGGAACAGCCACCTAAAAGGACACCAGACATTGAAGACAGACCCAAAGAACCCTAGAAGGGCTTTGATAAGGGGTGTGATTGTGTAAAATGATGTCAAGTCATCAGGGATAGCTCCTGGATGTGTAATCAGTGTGAGATAAAAACTGTTCACCCAGCACTCAATCAGATCCTCCCTGTGCCCAGCACTGCAACACAGAATTCCTGATTTCTAATGCTCCAATCTGTGATAGCATGTTTCCATCTGGCTGATTTCAGTAGCAGTTCCACGCTTTGGAAGATGAAGGTGTGAGATGGAGAAGGAGAGAGCCCTTCCCTACTGAGCCCAGGGCTCACTCCCCTCCTCAGCAGAGTCAGTGGGAAAATCATCCCGAGGCCAGCAGGACCCTCTGGGGCAGGTCAGGCCTCCTGGCCAGAGAGAAATGATCGCAAGTCTCCCCTCAGGGCAGGATTCAACAGTGGGTTGAGCCAGAGATGAACTTGGGCCAAGATTCAGTCCTGGGCTTTGTCTCTCACCTCCTCCAGTGCAGCATCAGATGAGAATGGTGAATGGCTGTGGTACATTCCTGCCTTTCCCATGTCACACATCCATCCCAGAAGAATGTTGGGTGTCACAGACATCTTTTTGTGAAAATCCTTTTCTTTAGGATTTTTTCCCTTCTGAGAAGCTGAAGCCTCAGAAACAGAATGTAAACAATGGTTATCTGCTTCTGCAGATGCATCAAGTAGATTTTTGATTGGGCCATCTTGAATGTTTACAATTAATGGCCAACCACAGACCAGATAGCTTAGACTCTCTGTCCGAGCCACAGATTTTTGTTATTCATTCTTTTCTATTCTTAGCTTAACCTTCTGAAGAAACCTTTCCTTCTATTTCTTTTTATTATAGTTATAATGTAATATATATATATCATAAAATAATAAATCGAGCCTTCTGAACATAAAGTCAACATTCTCGTCTCTTCCCTCATCCAAGAACCACTGTGACCACTGTCACAATTGGGTGCAGGAGACTCAGGCATTGATGGGGATCAGGGGCTCCTGTGAAATCTCATGATCACCTACAAAGCACCCAGAGGAAGCAGAAAATGTCCAGTGTTGACAAGGGGGACTCCTCCAGACTCTCTGAACTCATTAAATCCTCCCATGAGAAAGGACATGGGTGAGAATCCTGCATTTTTCTGGAGCTCTCCAGCAGGGACGTGATGGAGGCAGAGCATTCACAGATCCTGTCACCTCCTGGATACCCAAACCCTCAGCACCACACCAGCTGTGAACTGAACCCTTCCACCACTGCTGGGAGATGAAAGACAGCAGAATTTGGGATGCCTGAAAGGAGAATTCCTGCCAGCAGAGCTGGTTTTTGGGAACATGCCCTTGATGAAGTTGTTTTTCTCTTTATGACACAGAATTACAGTTGTTAGAACTCCCCATTTAGTGACAATCTCCTCCCTTTGCAGACTGCTGTGACAGGAGATGACGAGGCAGAAATGGTCTGAGTTCTCCAAGGAATCTCGTTATCTGGTCCAAGAAACTTCTGTTCATCCCTAAATAGAGGCTGGAAACCCAAGCACGACATCAGGAACCATCAGGATCAAAACCAAGATCCTGTTTTGCATATCCAGCCAGACTGGCTCAGTGAACACCACAAAATGAAACTCTTTGGGATTTACCCCTGCAGTCCTGGTTGGATTTTGCAGATGAGACAGGAAGAGTCAGGTAAATCCTATTGTCCCAACACTCATTTTCTCTGATTGCTGAGCACCTGCTATTGAATAAAACCCAGAGAATTTCTGCTCCTGCACATGTGCTGGGAGGAAGGCTGGGTGAGTAATTGATTTTTCAGTTCAACTACCGAGTTAAAAAGTGAAAAAAAAAAATCAATTTGATCCAAACCCAAGCAGATGTTTTCAAGTTTCCTTGCCAAAAAGAAAAATGAAACAATTCCACTTCAGTGATTAAAAACAAAGAAGTTTTATTCTGGTTTGGGCCATTTGGAGGAAAATGAGTCTGCAAAAGTTATTGCATCTTTTTACACTCAACAGCACCTTACACTCAGCATTAGCAAGGCCTGGAGTGGTGTCCCCACCTCCAAGTGGGGACAATGTCCCCTTGTTTCATGGGGAATTTGTTCCATGTTTCATTGGGAATTTTTTCCATGTTTTAGGGGGAATTTGTTCCATGTTCCATGGGGAATCTGTTCTGTGTTTCAGGAGGAATCTGCTCCATGTTCCATGGGGAATCTGTTCCATGTTTCATAGGGAATCTGTCCCACTCATGCTCTACTCACTGGAACAAAAAGGAAAGGTGTCTCCTCTGCTTCCACATCCCTCAGAGATGCAGGATCATCCTACCCCCCAAATTAGGTATTTCGTCTTAAGTGGAATGATCAGGATATTGTCCCAAAATCCCCCTGCAGGAAGAGGAATTCAGCAGGGAGCTGGATCACCCCAGTGACTTGGAATTCAACAGAAGTGGATTTCAACACATTTAACCTTTGAATTGAAGGACAAAAAGTAGTTTCTCTTCTTGAGATTATTTGGCTTTTTTCCTCTTAACAGGCTGGCCATTTCACAGAATTACTTTGAAATGCAGATCAGAGCAAAATATTTCAGATCAGTTTATTCTGCCCCTGAAGTTTCCTTACCTGAGTTGTCAGTGCAGCTCATGGAGTCTGTCAGGTCGCTCTGCCTTTTCCCTTTGGATTCCTGCCCAGAGCCCAGGGTTGTTGTTGTGGAGTTTTAATTCCCCCCAGCAGGAGCTGATCCTGCTCGGTTCTGCTGTCAGGAAAGGCAGAGCAGTTTCACTGATCCCCCTTGTAGCAGAAGACAGGACTCAAGTGTCTCCCTTGTTCCACCGTGAGGCAAGGGAATTGTATCTTCCAAAAATTCCTTCTTGAACTTCCTTAAAAGACAGGGATGTGGGAGACAGCAGGGAGAGTGTAAACAGAAGCACAACAGCAACTGTTAACACCAAGCAACCTTTGATTTTAAATCAAAAATGCTCACCCAGCGTGCAGGAATTTGGGTATTTATTTGCTCTCTTTCAGCAAACCTTCTCCTTTCCCCAGAAGCTCTCACTGCTACTCAAGTGGATTCTTGGGAAAAGGAAGCTGGGAGGGAAGGAATAGTGACTTTAATCTTATTTTATGGATCTGCCCCCTAAATAACTCAGAATTTAGGATGTGGGATGAAACTGGAGCTGAATGTTTGTGCTGCAGGAAGGGCCTTTTGCACCAGCAATGGGGACTTTGCATCCCAGGACATGGGGCCAGGACACTCCCATCCCACTGGGACTGACCTGACCTATAGAAATCCAGGTGTCTTCCCCAGAAGCCTTTTTTCCTCTCTAATGTGCACCTAATAGGCTCATTAAATGATTTAATGGCATTAAAGGTCACTCCTGCACATCCAGAAGGACTTTCCTCATGGAATTTTTAATTTTATTACACAGAAATAAAGCTGAGGTGCACAGACCCTCTTTTTAATAGTCTAATAAGATTGACCTGACCTAATATGAACTGACTGGAGTTAATTCCAGCTCTGGAGTTCCAAGTCCAGTCTGGATTCCAAATCTTCATAGTTCTCCTCCAAGAGGACCAGCCTGGGAGTTGGGAAGATGCACAGAAAGTCTGCTTCCCATCAGTGGGCATGAGGGAAATGAGAGAAAATGGTGTTCAAGGAGAATTTTAAGGTAGAAAAACAAAAAACCCAGCACAGTCCAGGCTGGATGGAGCTTGGAGCAATCTGGTGCAGTGGAAGGTGTCTCTGCCCATAGGAGGAGGAGGCACAGGATGAGCTTTAATGTCTCTTCCAACCCAAACCATCCTGGGATTCTGTGATTTCAAGGCATCTGAGACAGACCAGAACGCCATTAAGAGTTTTGCTATCAACGGGGTTGCAGATTTGGGGTTTACGTCTCCAAATCTTGAGGCAAAAAGGTTCTCAGAACGTGTGAGGCAGCAAATTCACCTGCAGAAGGTTCAAGATGGGTTATCTGGGGGAGAAAAACCCCAGCCTGGCTGGATAAAATGACAGGACCATGTCATGATTGCAGGTTTGCAATCCAGAATTTACCTACAGCCTTAAATTCAAAATTACAGCCTGCAGGAGGGTGGAATAAGGCTGAAGAAATTCAGGAATCCTGATCCTTGGGGGAACAGCTGAGGCTCACAGAGGCACCTCATATCAGTCTGATTATCTCCTGTCCCTGAGAGCTGGAGAAAACTCAGAGCTGCATCCTGGGAAGGGAGAGAGGGGCTGGAACAGCAGCTCTGAATCTGCTGCTCAGGGAGAATTCGCTGCTTTCCCGCCTGCCCGTCTATCACCTTCCATCAGCACAAAGTGTGTCTGGATAAAGAGATGGAATGTGCAGGCTGAGGATAATTGCAGGGGGGAGATTGGGATAATGGCTGTAATTTGGATTGTGGGAGCAATAAAGCCAGGCTCAATCACTGCCTGCTTTATTTGGGAATGAGCCCAAGCTGCAAACAGCGAAAATGAAATTTATGAAAAATAGAGATTTCAAGAGAAGTAATGAGCATCTGTCTGCTGCAGTGATTGCAGGGGGCTGAGTGCTTCCAAGCTTGTGCAGCTAATCCAAGGGATTTGCTGTGGGATGCACAGACTGGGTGGGCACAGGTCAACCAGGTGGGATGGATCCCCTGCCACAGATGTGGCTCTTCTTTAGCAATCATTTGCTATTGCATAGGGAATTTGCAGGAAGATGAAAGTAGTTTGGGTAAGTTTTGCTGGCATTGGATATTTGGTCATCATTCCCACCGAGGGGCCATGGTTGTGCCAGAGGCCTGGAAAACATTCCCAGGTTTTCTGCTCTGGGGCTGACCCATTCCATGCTGCTCCAGGTGACAGCAGGTCATGTGGGTGGAGGAAGAGAAAGAAAATCCCAACTCACTTTTTTATACAATATTCCTTTTTTGATTTATTTTTAAAAAATTATCAGTCAGAATCTTCCTCTTCACAGACTCATGGAATGGTTTGGGATGGAAGGGAACTTAAAACTCAGGCTTTTCCACCCCAGCCATGGGCAGGGACACCTTCCACAGGTGCTCCAAGCCCCTATGTCCAACCTGGCCTTGGGCACTGCCACAGCACAGGGTGCCCAGAGCAGCTGTGGCTGCCCCTGGATCCCTGGCAGTGCCCAAGGCCAGGCTGGACATTGGGGCTGGGAGCAGCCTGGGACAGTGGGAGGTGTCCCTGCCATGGCAGGGGTGGAACAGGATGAGCTTTAATGTCCCTTCCTACTCAAACCATTCTGGGATTCCATAATTTTTCCATGTTCTCTGGAAGACAGGGAATGGGAAGAGCATCAGAGGCCTTGGCTGAGGGCCTTGGTCTGGGCCTGGGCCTGGGTCTGGGTCTGGACCTGGCCCTGCAGGAATGCTGGCACTGGTGAGGGAATGGTGCCAAGACCTGCCAGGAGAGGAGCCCCAGCACTGGGAGACAGCTGATCCAAGGAAGGGAATCAGGTGCCTCCTGAGCAGGAACCCACAGGGATCAGCAGGAATGAAGAACAGCCTGAGGTCTCTGGGGTGGTTGTGGCACTCCTGATAAATTCCAGCACCGTTCGAAATCCTGGATTTTCTATGAAGTGTGCTTAAAGTCACCCCTGCCTGCAAATCTTTATCACCTGGAAGTGCTAGAATGAGCTAATAGATAATTTTTTTTGCATGGCAGGAGGACATGGCATCCTTGGCTTCCCCTTGGTAACCCCACAAAACTGTCCATGCCTGGAGCTGCTCCAGGGTCTTGTTTGGCTCTAATTCTCCCATTCCTGACTTACACAGAGCACCCTTCACAAACACACCACAAATCCCAAAATCCCACAGAACCATGGCATGGCCAGGCTTGGAAGGCACCTCTGGAGCTCATCTTGTCCCACCTCCCTGCTCAGGCTGGGTCCTGTGGCCAGATGAATTCAAAACATCCCCAGGGAAGGAGACATCCAGCAGGATGTATGATCCATTGTTCTGGGAAAACCCAGAGCCAGCATCTGGGAGAAAATGAGGGAGGAGAATTTGCATCTGAATCAACATTTTTCCATAATTTTTTTTAAACAGACAACATTTTCCACAAGAAAAAGGCAATAAAGGAATTTATAGGATTCAGCATTCCACCTTGTTTCTGACCAGTGGCACTGAATGCACTGAGGAGCTCTCCTGTTATTATACAGATTTTGGAAGCAGGGTTCCAGAGGAAGCTCCATTGGTAAATCTGAGGAAAACTTAGTCCAGAATTTACCTATAGCCTTAAATTTAAAATCTCACAGTCACAAGAGCAACCTCAGCCCCTTCCAGGAGTAAATTGAGGTTTTTCCTGCCCACTCTTCTGTTTGAGATGCCAGGAAAAGGATAATTATCCCAAAGAAACACTGAGAAGTGTCAGTGTGTATTTAAACTCCTTCAGAAAGGTTTTAAATGGAGCTAAATCCTTCCTTAGCCTCGGATTTTGGCAGCAGTTGGAATTTAAGGAAGTTATGGAGGTATAATTGAATCACTTTGTCCCTCAAGTTCTTAATGCTGGCAAATCAGATCTATTTATAAAAATGAATTATTTATCAAGATAAATGAACAGGCAAGCGATAACAGACAAAAGATCTTAATCAGAATTAATTACTACACAGGATAAAACTAAAAGAACTACTGGTAAATTATAGAATAACATAAAAGAGCGCAGTAGAGCAAGGTACCTATGTTAGAGTAAAAGAAATTATATTGATTAGGAGTTGAATGTGATTTACCACTGAAATGATAATAATGTCCAGATTATTTCACTTAAATCCTGGGAATACCCATGAACTAAATGTCCCTGCTTGTGGGAGGATCTCCACACACTGCCAGGAAAATGTGCAGGAGATTTCTGCTTTGTGGAAGTTTGGTGTGGCCTTTACAGCTTAAAATGAGTGGCTGTCATGTCATCAGAAATCCAGATTATCCTGCAGATCTCAATCCCACAGTGAGCTCTGGGCCCAGCAAGGAGGGATGAGTACCTGAGGAATGCATCCAGAAATGTTCCAAGGGCTGGAGCCCCTCTGCTCTGGAGCCAGGCTGGGAGAGCTGGGGGTGCTCACCTGGAGAGGAGAAGGCTCCAGGGAGAGCTCAGAGCCCCTTGCAGGGCCTGAAGGGGCTCCAGGAGAGCTGGAGAGGGACTGGGGACAAGGGATGGAGGGACAGGACACAGGGAATGGCTCCCAGTGCCAGAGGGCAGGGCTGGGTGGGATATTGGGAATTGGGAATTGCTCCCTGGCAGGGTGGGCAGGCCCTGGCACAGGGTGCCCAGAGCAGCTGGGGCTGCCCCTGGATCCCTGGCAGTGCCCAAGGCCAGGCTGGACACTGGGGCTGGGAGCAGCCTGGGACAGTGGGAGGTGTCACTGCCATGGCAGGGGTTACTGTAAATGTCCTTCTAAGGCCTTTCCCAAACCATTCCATGATTTTCCCTCTGCAGGCCTGGCTGTATTCCTAACATATTCCCAAGCCCACAGCCACACAGGACAGAGGGAAGCAGGACATGGGGCATAAATTCCATGGAGTAGGGACCATCCTGGGTAATTCATGGCCACAGAGCTGCTGCAGAGGGTCACTGTCACTCCTGCCCTGGGCTGGATGTCACAGACACCCCTGGAATAGCAAAGGACACAAAGCAGGGATGAGGAAACAGCAGCAAAAGAAATATTCCCCCTCCTTAAAAGCTGCATTTGTTCCTTACCTTTCCGGAAAGAATCGAAGGAACGGGATGATGAAAAAGAGAGAGGAGAGTTAATCAACCCCGAGGCTCTGGCAGGAAACCAAGTCACCTTTGGAGCTTCTCGTGCTCAATGAGAAACCATCAATGAGCAGGGAGAGCAGCAAATGATTTTCACAATGGACTGGCCCAAACCCTGGAATTATTCTGCAGGGAACAGCTCTTCACAGGCTAATTGGGCTCGTTCAGTCTTGAATGCCGAGGATACACCAGGGGCTCTTTTAATTTATTGGGTTTAGGAGGAGTATTTACAAATCTAAACCCGTAAAGCTGAGGCTTTGCAGCAGAAATGGAGCTAAGGCTGATGTCAGGCAGGACTTTGTCTTCATCCTGCAGCTTAACTGCTTGATTAGGTTCCATGTAACTCATTTAAAAAACATCTATTAAATATATATGAAAAGGAGCACCCCTGAACCTGGAGGAGACCAGCACTGAATGTTTTAATTCTGCAAAAACCAAGCAGAATTCATCAGCAGAATCAGCAAATCACGTGCAGCCCCAAGCAGGGAGAAGTGGTCCAGTCAGGAGCCAAAAATCCCAGTCTGGCTCTTGCTGGGCCCTTTTCGGGGTGGCCTTTGCCGGTGTGACCTTGATGACACCACAGCAGGCCCAGGGTGGAGCAGTGAGAGGTTCAGCCAGGAGCAAGGTGGGACTGGGAGAAGGCTGATCCCAACTCAGCAGGGTCTGGAGGTGTCTTAGGACGGAAATGGGGCTGTGTGTATTCTATTTGCCACCTGTGAGAGCTGGGGCAGTTCTCTGCTGTTCATGGGCAGTTTTTTCTTTATCTCTCCCACACCAACCCTCCCTCCAGGAGATCTCTGCTGTCCATGGCCACTGAGTGTCCCTGCAGGGCTGATCCAATCCCAGCATCCCATGGGGAGATGCTGTGCCCAGGGGAGGAGCCAAGCATTCCTACCTGGATCCAATCTGAGCCTGGCACAGCACAGCAGCCTTTGCCCCCTGCATTGCCAGAGGAGCAGCTTTCTGCTGCCCTGCATGGCCAGAGGGAGCCCAGGCCCATCTGCAGCAGCCCTGGAGCTGCAGAGGAAAACTCCCCCCTTGTGCAGGATCCCTGCTGCAGCAGAGCCACAGCTGGCACTGCAGGAGGGCTGAGCCCCCATGGCATGGGGCTGGGACACCACCCTCCCAGAATATGACCCAGGGTGCCAGGGCATATTCTGGCAGCGGTTTGCTTTCTTTTTTGTACTATTGTATTTGTATTTTTATTTTTCGTGGTAAAGAACTGTTATTCCTGCTCCCATACTTTTGCCTGAGAGCCCCCCAGTTTCAAAATTACAACAATTCAGAGGGAGGGGGTTTACATTTTCCATTTCAGGAGAGGCTCCTGCCCTCCTTAGCAGATACCTGTCTGTTCAAACCAAGACAGGAGGTCACAGCAAGTTTGCAGTCCTCAGAGCAGTCACCAACTAGATCTGGACTAAGGTTCATTAATTAGCAAAGTCCCTCTCAAATGAATGATCGCAGAGGGAGGAAGGGCATTCACAAATGCCACTGAAATTTGGCATAATTATTATAATAATTAAAGTAATTTAAAATGTTAATTGAAAACTTAATGCATTTTTTTTCAAATCTAAAGAAAAATAACAAGTATTAAAATAATTTTAAAATTAGGAAACTTTCTAGAAGCTGAAAAAATGGTCAAATGGTCAGCTTGGAAGAGGCTTCAGGAGGTTTAGAGTCCAATCTCTTCCTCCAAGCATGGTCAGCAATAAAATAAGATTAAATGAGATATGAGATTATTTTGTGCCTTTTCAAGGTTTGTCTTAAAAACCTGCAAGTGTGGAGCCTCCATGGGAAACCTCTTCCCATCCTGGGCTGCCCAGTGTTAAAAACATGAATTTGGCCTCTTCATTTTTGAGTGGTCCCACAGAAAAGAGGAGGAGGAAGGTAAAAGAGGATTAAGTGGGTAAAGAAAAAATGCAATAACCTCATGTCAAGTAGTGGTCAAGCAGATGGAGCAGAGCTCATTTCACCTCCTATTTTATGTCTCCATTCTGAGCTGGCCTTTCCAAGTTCCCCATTTCCCCCGGGAGCTGGCACATCTGGGATATTATTTCATTTATCCTGAAGGAATGGCTGATACTTCAGACCAATGTCCCTCAGCACTTCTCTCTCTGGGATTGTGAGGACACCAGACAAAACCCCATCCCTGGGCTGCCTAAGGCTGGATCTGGAGGCTCCCGCCCTGCTGCCTCCTCCACACCATCTCCCAAGCATTCTTCTCTCCTTTCCATCCTCCCACCAGCTCAGATTTGGTCTCCGTGGAAAGGTGGAGCCTTGGCCAAACCAGAATGTTCAGCACTGTCCTCATCAATGCAGAATCCAAGGCATTGGAAGTGAGGCAGCAGAACAGCTTGGAGAATTGGACTTTCCTCCTAGTTGGGATTGAATAAGGATCTCTGTCCTCTCAGGAGGGCTGATCCATGCTCTGTGTCCTGCCACGCTCTAATTTCCCCCTCCAGAGCAGAGCCCAGTGCAGCCACTTGGCTCCAGAGGGTCCCTGTGAGCCCCAAACAAGCTTGGAGAGCCCCAGGTTCCCCTGGACACACAGGATGGTGCTGGCATCAAATCCCACCTGCAGGAGGTGCCTGGCTTGCTCCAGGCGCCCCATCCAACATCCTTGTAAACCAACCCAAGCATGGCCTGGAGCTGATCCATGCTGTATGGGCTGGAAAAGGACAATTTGTCACCATATTACTGGGGACCAGAGTGGTCATCAAAGGGTCATCAATTTAATCCAGTCTCTTCTTTAGCTGTTACTTTTATGCAGCCTCACTCATCACTCAGACATTTCCTATTTCCAATTTCCCATTCCCCATTCCCCATTCCCCATAATTTCCTGTTCCCCATTCCCCATTCCCCATTTTCAATTTCCCATTCCCCATTCTCCCTTCCCCATTTTCAATTTCCCATCCCCCATTCCCCATTATTTCCCGTTCCCAATTCCCCATTTGCCATTCCCAATTCCCCATTCCCAATTCCTATTCCCCATTCCCCATTATTTCCCTATTCCCCATTCCCCATTATTTTTCATTTCCCTATTCCCCATTCCCCATTATTTTCCATTTCCCATTCCCCATTCCCCATTTCCTCTTCCCTATTCCCCATTCCCCATTATTTCCCATCCCCCATTCCCCATTTCCCATTCCCCATTCCCCATTCCCCATTTCCCATTCCCCATTATTACCCATTCCTCATTATTTCCCATTCCCAATTCCCCATTCCCAGTTCTCCATTCCCCATTCCCAGTTCCCCATTCCCCATTCCCAATTCCCCATTCCCCATTCCCATGTCTCCATCTGGAGCTGCCCCCACTCCCCAGCAGGGCCTTTTCCAGTTGACACAGACCAGTGGCCAAGGCACCAACTGGAGATTAGGACTGAGCACACCAGGAATGAGCCAGCTGCAAATGTCACTCCTGTCTGTTGGCTCCTGCCTGGAAAGATCCATCCAAGCCACTTTGGGAATGGTTTGCCAATGAGGACATCCCTTCTGCATCATGCACAGAAAGGATCAAAATGGGAAGAAGCTGAAACATGGGAATGGTTTGATAGAATTCTCTGTATTTTCCAGCTCCTCTGTAGGAGGGTTTGTTTGGGCACTGAGCAGAGGAAAAATTAGCATTGTTAATTTGCTGCAAGCCAGGGCACCTCAAGAAATGCAACACAATTAATTAGCCCCTAAAAAAAAAGAAACCATTTGAAGTGTTTATTGCAGGATCAAGCTCCTGGTTTTATAAGCAGATGGGGAAATAAAGTGCTGGGAATGACATGGAGAAAACAGCTGCAGTGGGAGCAGAGCCTAATTCATAATTCAACAGCCTAATCAGGGAACATCTTCCGCAGCTCCTCGCTGGAATGGCAGAACGTGAGCAGGCAAACGATGAGGCTGCTTCAGTTCTTCAAGAGCTGCTGCCAATTAGCTCGCTGTCTTCGTTAGCCGTTAGCCGTGTACACAGCTAATGAGGGGCCCATGATATTAAAAGCCCGACAAAAGTAGGGCAGCCTCAAATAATTGTCCTAATGATAAACACTCGGTGGCAGCGTTTCAATAGGGTTTGGTGGGAGTTCATTACCAGCAAAAAGACCTGTTCACACTCCCTTTGCTGATCCTTCCCGTTCTTCTGCGTGGAGGGGGGGATGTTTTTGTGGAGCTGCTGCTGGCTCTGGAATTGCCTTTCAATGTGGCTGCAGCTGCTGCTGGATCAGCTCCAGGTGATCCCACCCAGGACCTGGCTTTAGCTTTGCACTCTGGATGCCCAGTGGTGGTGGCAGCACCCAGGAAAATTCACTTCTGCTGAAGGGGACATTCCTGAGGGTCCCCAGGGACAGAGGGGGAGCCCACTGGGACAGCCCTGGGTCACCACAGCAGCTGCACACCTGTGGAGAGATGAGAGATGCTGTAGGAACTTCACTGCTCTCAGGGAAAAGGGAATCCTAGCTTGGATCTGTCCACAAAGCCAACAGGAAATCTTGTTCTGGGGAAGACCCCACAGAAGGATCAATGTCCTACACTGGGAATAAGGAATTTGTCCTGGAATAGTCTTTGCTCTCCATCAAGCTTTTGGCTTGAAAGACACCTGACATGGTCAGTGCCTTGGAGAGAAAAATGCGTCTTTTTTATTTTTATTTCAATTAAAACCCATTTGTCTGAGCTGGGATCCATTGGGATGATTCTGGCATCCTGGAATTCTGGTCTAACCTAGAGATTATTTCACTGGAAGCCTGGTCACCTGCTGGCTCCATTTCCCTGCACTGAGCATTGACTGGCTCTGTGTCACAGGACAGTGACATCCTGGCCCTGGTCACCTCCAGACATCCCTGTGCAGCTGGATGAGTCCAAGGACCAAGATAAATTCCCTGGATTTGGAATTTGGAATAATTTCCCCTGTGCTGGCAGCAATCGCCATTGAGCTTTTTTCGTTTTCCTGGATTCTCCAACTAAAATCAAGTGCAATTGGGAGTCATTACACTGAGCATCTCTGTTGATCTTCCCTAGGCTGGGAGAGTCCAGGTCCACAAAAATTCTTTCGGAGGGCATCAGTCCTCCTGTTTTGGGAGGAATGTGTTTTCCTTGGGACAGGTTCAAACCCTCAGAGCTGAGAGAAGCCTGGGGTTTTGTGTTTGCTTGATGAAACCTTTTGTAAAACCAGCCCCAACTGCACAAATTACTTCAGCTGAGGTTCTGATCCACTTGGAAAAGTGGAACATTTCCCAAAGGTGTTTTCTTCCTTCCTTTCAAAACAATAACTTTGCATTTTCAAACAACAAAAGCGCAACATTCACTGAGGCACTTTGTCAGCCCTTCCTTGTTACACCAAACCCAGAAGCATTTTCAGGTTCTTGCAGAAGGATTTTTTTAAGATCTAATTTGATGGAAAAGTCCGATTTTTTTCCCAGTCTGGCTCTGATAAAAGTGGATGTTCAGAGCCCATTGATACCATCAGGCTGTGCTGACATCTGGGGAGAGAGGAGCCAGAGCCCCAGATCAGAGTCGCTGCATGAAAACGAATGGATGAATCCTCCCTGATGGGCACTTGGAAACCCAAACCTGGGGTAAGATCTCTCTGATCCCATCTCAGAGCATTGTCTGACAGGTTCACCCCTAAATCCCACTTCTGTGACCCATCTGAGCTTCCCTGACTTTCTCCAAACACTTTGGAGCTCTTTGGAATATATTGCTTGGATTGAGAGCTGCTCCCTCAGGGCAGACTTTGATAGAAAATCTCTCCCATCTCCTTCCACAGAGGAAGGATGAGCCCTTCCCAGGGCATCACTCCCTAAAAAGCCCTCATGGAGCACAAGGCTCTGATTAAAAGGAAGAAAAGTAATTTTCCATGTCTCCATTCAAGACCTGAGCCTTTCAATAATTACTGAGCTAATCCGACATTCATGATCCTTGATTTCACTCACTCATTCCGGAGCTGATTAACGAGATGTTCCTTAGTGCAACACAGCTTCCCTTCTTCCCCCAGGACAGGAGAATTTAAGGAAAAATATTAAATATTCCAAAGGAGAGCAGGTAATTGGCAGGAGCAGTCCTTGTCTGCTCTGCAATCCTTGGGCTTCCTCGCCACTAGGAGAGGTGTTTTCCAGAAAATCCCTTGGGAATGAATGGCTGGAAGGACGTGGAGTTCCTCTGGATTTCCTGTTGCTCTCAGTCAGGAATCAGCTTATGGAGGGTCCTCTCTTTTTACCCACCTGGACCTTCCATGACAGCTTTTGTTCCCTCTCCCACCCACCTCCCAAATTCCCTCACTGCAGCCTCAGTTTGCAGTTTGGAGCAGTTCCTTGGTTTGGTCCTTGTCGGGATCTTTAGCTTGTCAGAGTGACCCTAAGATTGTTCAAAGTCTCTTTTCCCAGCCCAGCACTTGAAGAAGGAGTCAGGGCTCTTCATTTCTCCGTCTCAAGGTTGTTCATTGTTTCTTATCTATTAAAAATTTTCTCCTGCCCTGCCAAGGTTCATCCAGCAGGACAGTTCCAGGCACTCTGCCTGCCCCCAGGGCAGTGTTGTGTCTTTATACTAAAAACTACATGTACAATGTTTACAATTGCTTCCCAATACCCATCACCTGTGTTAGACAGTGAGCTTCTACTCTAAACCAATCTGTAAGTGCCACCATCACAGCAGAAGATGGAGGCCAAGAAGAAGAAGAAGAAGGAGAAAGGCTGGACACACCCAGTTCCCTCCATCTTGCCTCCTGAACCCCCATACCAAAACCCCAAAATCTACTTTTCCACCCCATGATAAGTTCACTATTATTCCACCTAAACTGTTGTGGCTTGCTGATCTTCATACAAAGTTGGTAATTTGCTCCATGGGTCATAATCTAAGCCACAGGTGTTTTGGGCTCTGTGCCAGGGTCTCTGAGCTCCCTGGCAGGGGTCTTGGCTGCTCAGGACAGTCAGAGGGATGTTCTGGGTCCTGACAGGTCCTCAGCTTGTAAATATTTTTGGATGTCACCAATGCCGTGTGTCCTCTCACTCCCCTGCCTTAGAAACCATTTCCACACTGGATCAGCAGAGTGGGTCATCCCACCTCTCTTTGGGCTCTATGATTTTTGAATTTCAATGCACTTCAGGGAGTCTGTGCTTCCCACAGGAGCATCCTCAGGGATATGTGGCAGGACTGAAGTGGGAGACATGGAATCAGTGAAGGATCAGCCACATCTTTCCTTTAGGGGAAAATTGAATTTGATATTTAGGAGAAAAAATCCCCTATGTCAGACACATCACAGGGCACCATGGCTTAGACAAGGCTGAAATTCCAGATTTCCCTCTGGATGAGATGGACTGAGTACTTCCATAATTTTCTTGGAATTTCTGCAGTTTGGACATGCCATTCCAGCAAAATAGCAAATAATTTCCTTTAAAAAACCCAACAAATTCCAAATTTGAAGTGCGTTTTTTTAACTCTGATCCTTGGGATTATCAGGAAAAATCTGAAAAAATGGTCTTCAAAGCCATAAATACAGAGAGGTCGTGGTTGAATCTTCTGAATATTCAACCAGTCCAAGCATTTTGAAAGATTCCTCTGCTGGTTTTGGGTTGGGTTTAACTGGTTCCCAGTCCTGCAGCATCTCACAGCCCTGACTTTCTGTTATCTCATTGGTTATCACCTGAAAATTGGGGTTTGGATGCTCCAAATGAGGCTTTGAACACCTAAAAATGAATGTTTGAGCCCTAAGTGCGGAGTTTGTACCCTAAAATGAGAGGTTGGACATTGAAAAGGAGGATTTCAAGCCCACAAGCAAAACTTTGGGCTCTAAAAATGAGAATTTGGGCCCTAGAATGGGGATTTGTAACGTACAGTTGAGGGTTTGGAGACTGAAGATGTTTCTTGGATCCTAAAAATAACGAGCAGGATCCCAAAAATGCCCCTCTGGAGGCTTTGGGCACTAAAACTGCTGATTTGGACTTTTAAAAGAGACTTTTTAATGGAATGGAGCCTTTGGACTGTAAAAAAGGAAGATTTGGGCCATAAAAATGGGGTTTGGCCCTAAAAATGAGGGTTTATCTCCTAAAATGAAGGTTTGTATCTTCTAAATGAAGCTTTGGGTCTTAACATGGGCAGTTGGAGCATAAAATGAGGGTTGGGTCTTAAAAATGTGCCTTTGAGCCGGGAAAAAGAGAATTTGGGGCTCTGTAAAATGCTTTTGGACATTCAAACTGGGATTTTTGGCTGCTGGAAATGAGGGGTTATGGCTAAAATTGGAGGTGTGATCCCTTCCTTAAAATGGAATCCTAAAAATTATTCTTTAGACCTGAAAAATGAAAAATTTGTGCTCTAAAGTTGGGATGATGAAAACGAGGGTTTGTAACCCAGGAATGCTCCTTCAGAACCACAAAATGGGTCTCTAGAGAGAAAAAAGGGACTTTCTGCCCACTGCAGTGTGGAATTTAGGGCACATTTAGGATTTTTTCTGTGTGTTCTGAGGCTTTTCTGATCTTTTCCAGGGAATATCAGCAGGAGAGAGTGGTGGTGCATCAGAAAGGTGAGGATCCATGAGCGTGGAATTTTGTGGCACCAGTGCCTCCATCACTGCGTTCACCAGATCTTCCTGGCATTCCAGAGTTTATTTGGAAAATGGGCTCATTCCATGCCTTTTGACTCTTTCAGATAAGAATTATGGAACCTTGGAATTATGTAGGTTGGAAGGCACCCTAAAGATCATCCCACATCACCCCTACCACGGACAGGGACACCTTCCACTGTCCCAGGTTGCTCCAAGCCCTGTCCAGCCTGACCCTGGAACATTTCCAGGGATCCAGGGGCAGCCACAGCTTCTCTGGGAGTCCTGAGATGTGGAAATCCTTCTGCAGCAAACAGGAAGGGTTTCCTGGACAGATCCCACTCTGCAAAACCTGTCTGTCGCTCCCTGACGTTCCCATGGGACAGCACTGGGTTTTCAGTGAGGTTTTCCCAGCTGGAATCTCAGACAGGGAGGACAAAGATCCTGATCACAGGTTGGGAAAGACCTTCAAGATCTCCTAATCCAACCTTCACCTGACAACCTCATAACCACCCCAAAACCACATTCCCAAGTGTCACATCCACTCTTGAACACTTCCAGACTATGGGGACTCCACAGCTCCCCTGGTACCTCATCCCAATGTCGCAGACAACTTTTATGAAAAATCCTTTCCTTAGGATTTTTCCTCCTGAGAAGCTGAGAGACCTCAGGTACAAAATGTAAACAATGGTTATCTGCTGCTGTGGAATGCAACAGGTGCATCTGTGATTGGTCTCATGTGGTTGTTTCTAATTAATGGCCAATCACAGTCAGCTGGCTCGGGCTCTCTGTCCAAGCCACAAGCCTTTGGTACCATTCTTTTCTATTCTTAGCCAGCCTTCTGATGAAACCTTTGCTTCCGTTCTTTTAGTATAGTTTTAATGTAATATATATCATAAAATAATAAATCAAACCTTCTGAAACATGGAGTCAAATCTCTGTCTCTTCCCTCATCCAAGAACTCCTGTGAACACTGTCACATCCCAAGGCCTGTGTCTCCCTCAGGAACACACTGTGTTTCCAGTTTTGTTTCCAACCTCTGATCTGAGCCCCCCTGGTGCACCTGGAGGCCATTTCCTCATCCTTTCCCTTCCCTGCCGTTCCTGCTCTGACCTGCCAAGCTCATCCCAATGTTTGTGTGCTGCTGTCCCCAGCAGGCCCCAATGGATGCTGGATGAGGCAGATGGGAGCAAAGGCTGTTTCCTGTGGATGCCATGGACACAATCAGGGAATTCTGGGCCACTCTGGGCTTAGGTGATGTTTGTCTCCACCTGTTCCAAAGGGTTTCCATTGCCATTCCTTTGGCGTTTGGAATGGCCAACAACCCCCACAGATCTTGTATGACTGCCCAGGAAGGGGTTTGCTGGCCAGAATGGTGTTTTGTGGCCCAGGACGCGGTTTGGTGGCCAGGATAGGGTTTTGTGGCCCACGATAGTGTTTGGTGACCCAGGATAGGGTTTGGTGACCCAGGATGGGGTTTTGTGACCAAGACAGTGTTTGGTGCCCAGAATGGTGGTTGGTGGCCCAGAATGGGGTTTGTGCACCCAGGATAAGGTTTGGTGACCCAGAACAGGTTTTGGTGGCCTGGGATGGTGTTTGGTGGCCAGGACAGGGTTTGGTGACCCAGGATGTGGTTTTGTGGCCCAGGATGGGGTTTTGTGGCCCAGGACAGGGTTTGGTAGCCCAGGATGGGGTTTTGTGGCCCAGGATAGGGCCTGGTGGCCAGGACAGGGTTTGGTGACCCACGACAGGTTTTGGTGGCCCAGGACGGGGCTTTGGTGGCCAGGATGGGGATTAGTGGCCTGGGATGGTGTTTGGTGGCCAGCACAGGGTTTGATGGCCAGAATGGTGTTTTGTGGCCCAGGATGGGGTTTGGTGTCCGGGATGTCTCTGACATTTCCAGAAACCTTTCCCTACCCCACTAAAAGCCTTTTCCATGGTGCCAATGACTTGCCTAGTTCCACAGGATTTTTTTTCCCCTTGAACAGCAGGAATTTTGCAGGATTTGCAGATGCTCAGGGTCTGGGAGAAGGGGATTCTCCCACCCCAGCCTAACTTTGGTACAAACACACAAAAACTGGGCCAGAAAGGGAGGGAAGAGATTAAAATCCTGATGAGCCACCTGGTCTGTGCAATGATTCCCAATAATGAGGAGTCAGGAAAGGGATTGTTAGCACGGGGTGGAATTGAAAATGCAGCATGGGAATGTTACATAATGTAAACATGTTAATTGATGGAGCATGGTAATGAATGGAACAGGTCCTGACAGCTCTGGCGTGCAGGCATGGTACTCTTTCACTCCTCACAAGGAACAGCCAGCAGAAAATGTTGTTCCCTCAATAATTCATTAAAATCAGGAGCAGCATGCCAGGATATGGGAAGAGCCCTGTCCCTGCCTTGCTCCCCACATCCTTTGGAATTACACAGACACGGGTTTAAGGGCTATAATATAAAAATTATATTTTAAAAATATAAATATAAAATAATATTACATTCTTTATTTTATTATAATATAAAAATACATAGTAATTTAATATAATTTTGTATAATTTTATATAAATATAAATATTAAATATAAAAAGAAGGCTCATTTCCCAGAATCATGGAATATTTGAGGATGGAAAAGGAGATTGCCAACCCTCCTGCTGTGTCCATCTGGGAATATCTCCAATAATTCTCATCAATCCATTCCACTTTTCCCAGTGGCTTCAAGTCAGCTGGAAGCAGCGAAGCAGATCCAAACTGATCCAAAGTGATTAGGGATTCCTCTAATCACTGGAATGATCTCCCAGGAAGGAGCATCAAACTTTAAGTAATGATGTTGTTCCAGTTGATTGTTTCATTAAAGCCCACAGAAGGTGCTCAAAATAATTATTCCCATTTGGAGAGACAGGTTGGAAATAACAATTCTGGTTTGCAGATTTGCAGAACTCCATCGGATTCCACAAAAAAAAAAAAAAAAAAAAAAAAAAAAAAGACCACCCAAAAACTGTTATTCCAGCAAGATTGTGGAATCTGAACCCCAAAAACAACTTGAGTGGCCCTAGAAAAGGGCAAAGTAGGAAGTGCCAGTCCTGGGATGTGGCACCTACATGGGCACAATGATGCTTGGGATGAGGGATGTACATCCAGCAGTCCTTCCCTTGGGATTTTCCTACTGTTATTCAACACACACATGGAAAAACAAACCCACTCCTGGCCTGAATATCAATTCAGAAAATGATCTTTGTTACTAAAAACATTGGGAACAGAGCCTGGTGACACCTTTCCTTCTGCTGCTTATTAATCTGCCCTTCACACATGGAAAAACCCGGATTCAGCCTTCTCTGCAGGGCTGGGATCAGGCAGGATGGGAAGGTCACCCTGCCTGCCCCAGATTGGTTTCTGTGTCCTGCTAAATCACATTCCAGGTGCCAGACAGGAGATTCCAAATAAATTGGATATCAAAAATTTAAATGCATGGAGGGATCTCCCAGCTTTTACAAGAGGACAGCAATCAAAACAATGCAGGGATGCACAATCTTCCTCCTGGGATGTTTCTGCTGCCTCCGGGCTCCAACACCTCTCCCTGAGCAGATTCCTGCTATTCCTGATCCATGTTCAGCCCCATTTCTTCATGCCCAGGGATCTGCTTGAAGACACCTATCCAACATTGTGTGTCCTGACACTTCCTCAGAGACATCAAACCCCCAACATTCCCAGAGTTACCTGCCAGGCTTTCCTTTTCCAGGCTCTGGGATTTGCTCTGGAGGTTCTCCAGTTCAGCTTTTTCTGGGGGAACAATTTTCATAAATATGTTTTCAAAATACACTCAGGAATCGACCAGAGGGAGAACTTAGCTGTGTTTATTGGAATTTGAGGAACAAAAAGGAAGAGGATGAAAATAGTTATTCCTTTTGCTTGAAGGAATCTGTTGACACTCGTGTGGCAAGGTCATAGAACCCTGCAAATATGGAATACTTTGAGATGGAAGGGAATTTGAAGTTCATCCAGTGCCACCCCTGCCATGGGCAGGGACACCTTCCACTGTCCCAGGCTGCTCCAAGCCCTGTCCAACCTGGCCTTGGGCACTGCCAGGGATAAGGCAGCCACAGCTGCTCTGGGAAAACCATTCCAGGGCCTATCCACCCTCGCAGTGAGGAATTCCTTCCCAACATCCCATCTGACCCACCCTCTGCCCATGGGATGCCATTCCCCCTTGTCCTGGCACTCTGATTCAGATCCCACTCCTCTGGTCACAGGGAAGACACTCCTGGATGGAAAAGAACCTGGGCTGAGTTTGGGAAGTGGTGATTTTTAATTAGTCATTAACAATTAATCATCCCACCTGTGGGAGCCTGTGGCATGCAGGGTTTAATTCCCTTGGCATTATTCCACCCACATCCCAATGTTTTATGTTAGGATTGTTAATATGCTCCTTACAGGAAGGTCTCCCAGCCTGTAGTTGCCATTCCAGGACAGCTGCATGAATCTCAGGTTTCTGGTGTTGAGATGACCTTGAGGAATCTGAAAGTCCCTTTTTTTCCCAGCCCCACGACTGAAGAAGTCAAGATTCCTCGCTTCTGCTTTAACAAGGTTGTTTATTTTCTCTTATCTGTTATATTCCTTCTCTGATCTGCTGAGATCTGTCCAGCAGGTTGTATTGAGGCACACTGACTGCCCTTGGGGTGGTGTTAGCTTTTTAAACTTTTATATATAGTATTTTTTGTACTTTATTTGCAATAATTTTCCAATACCTATCACCTATGTTGGACAGTCTGTCTCTAAACCAATCCAAAAGTGTCACCATCACAGCAGGAGATGGAGGACAAGAAGAAAAAGAAGGACAGGACATGCCCAGATTCCTCCATCTTACTGCTTCAACCCCCATACTAAATCCCCAAAATTCTACTTTTTCACTCTGTGACAAATTCACTATCATTCTGTTCAAACTCTTGTGGGTTGTAAATCCTCACACAAAGTTGGTAATTGTTTCCATGGGCTAAAATCAAAGGCACAGGTGTTTGTGACTCCATGCCAAGGTCTCTGAGCCCCTGCCAGGGTCTGAAATCACCCAGGGCAGCCAGAGGAACGTCCTGGGTCCCAACACATGAACTCCATGGAATGGGACATCCCGGCCATTAAACCTGGAACTATTGTATTTGCTGGGAAATGCCCTGACCAAGGCAGGAATGATGCATCTGACTCCACATTCTCAGAAGGATAATTTATTACTGTATTATCCTATATTATACTAAAGAATACTATACTACAAAATACAGAAAATATACTTACTGAATGCTAAAAAGATAATAATGAAAACTCCTGACTCTTTCCAGAGTCCTGACACAGCTTGGCACTGATTGGCCAAAGAGTGAAAACAACTCACAGCAGAATCCAATGGAACAATCACCTGTGGGTAAACAATCTCCAAACACATTCCACACCAGCACAACACAGGAGAAGCAAATGAGATAATGATTGTTTTCCTTTTCTCTGAGGCTTCTCAGCTTCCCAGGAGAAAAACCCTGGGTGAAGGAATTTTTTCAGAGAATGTGAATGCCAATGGAACAACCCCAGTTCTGCTGCTCTTCACCAATTAATTACAGCAACAAGCTTAAGGCAATTAAAGACAACTAATTAATGGACTGCCTCATTGTTTGTCAAGAGTGATTTCTTCAGATAGGAAATGGAGCTGAACACAGTGTTACAAATGGGAAGGATCAGGGACATGGGAACACATCCTATTCCCAAAAATTTGGCAATCATTCCTGCTGGGAATGAAAGTTAATCAGAACAGCACCTCCAAGCTCTGATCCCAAGATTTAATTGGAATTCTGATCTTCATTAAGGTTGGCCACTTTAGAAAGCAACCTTTCCTACTTGATTATAACTCACAAATTCCTAACACAGGAAATATTTTCATTTTCCGCGAGACTCCTCTTCTGGACTCTCATCTTTTCACTCCCAACCTTTTCTTCTTGATTCCCTTTAAATGGATGCCCATTTAATCTTGGGCATCTTTTCAGTCAGAAATGTTATTTTCAGTCAGTTTTGCCACTTCCTAAAACTTCACAAAAGTGATTTTCATCCCAGAATATTTGTTGGTTTTGAATTCTAGTTATCTTTTGGAATTTGGGGGTTTCCAATAGAAAATATGTTCAGAAGAGAGAAAGAAAATTAGGGAAAGGATAGAATGTTTTTTCCTTTTTAAAGTTGGGATTATCTGTATGAAGTTTTTACCTTTCTAAGCAAGGAAGGTGGTTCAGGATTCCAAGAAAACCAGGAACAGTGATGGAACAGAGCCTTCGCTCTTTCCTTGCCATAAATCCCTTCCACCCCTCCATCACCCTCCAATTTATCAATTCCCAAGAGACAGTGAGAGTGATCCACAGCCCCATTACAAAGTCCTACTTCCAAAAGCCTCCAAGCCCAAGAATTAAGGAATGATCTGCAGAAGTTGGAGGTGAGAATCAGAAAATTTAGGAAAATGTGCAAATGTTACATTTGTGGTTCGAAGACAGAGGAAAATCACTGGATTCATGTTCCAATACTCCCTTTGTTCAGCGAAGGAATACAGAAGTGTCAGGGAGTGCTGTTGGAGGTTTGGTATCTTCACAGGAAAAAAGAGGGGATGCAAATCAGAGGGATTTGCCGGAAATGTGACATGGAATGGCTGCAGCTCCTGGGATTAACCTGCACAGGGATTTCTGAGCAGAGCCAGGCTTCCCACTGCATCCAGCAGGAAAAGGCACCCAGGGGCTGGAGGGTGCAGGGCTGGAGAAACAGTGTCCTTGGGGCACAGAAAATTGATCTTTTATGATAAATTGAATGCCAGCCCTTGAGCAGGGGAGTGATGGGCGTGCCGGAGACACCAGGAAAGGCCTTTCAAGCCAATCACGGGCATCTCACAGATCCCTGGAATTCTTTGGGCTGAAAGGGACATTAAAGCTCATCCAGTGCCACCCCTGCCATGGGCAGGGACACCTCCCACTGTCCCAGGCTGCTCCCAGCCCCAGTGTCCAGCCTGGCCTTGGGCACTGCCAGGGATCCAGGGGCAGCCACAGCTGTTCTGGGCACCCTGTGCCAGGGCCTGCCCACCCTGCCAGGGAACAATTCCTCTTCAATGGAAAACTGTCCCCTCCTTGTCTCACCTGCCTTCAAATCCAGGATGTTTCTATTTTCCCTCAGGTTTTAGGAGTGGAAAGTGTTGGACAAATGTCCAGGAATGCCCCTGGACAGGAGGGAATGCCATGAGCTCTCTGCCATGTGAGGAGAACGTGGAATTCACATCCAGGGGTGGCCCTGGCTTTGAGGATGGAGAAATGAGCAGGTTTAGGGCTGGAGGGCCCTCTGAACATCCCTTCCCAGCACAGGGAACTCCTGGATCTGCCTCCTGCCCTGAGCAGGGATGTGGCACATGGAGAAGGAGCCTGGATTGAGGCTGGAGGAGGAGGAGGCCCTGCCGTGCTGGCTCCGTGTGACAGCCCCGGAGCCCTGTGTTACACAGGGATTATCCTAATCCCTTCATTAGCTTAAATCCTGCTTTTCTCCAGCACAGAGAGGCTGTTCCAAGGAGAAAGGAGTCAGTGGTGCAGGAGCATACTCCCCTTTCTGCCAAGGAGAAGGAGCTGGGAATAATCCCCTCTGTTCAGCTGGGATGAATGGGGTGTGATTGACACCCCCAGTCCCGCTGCTCCTCACTCCAGAGTGGATGGAGCTGCTCTCACAGCAGCTCAGGAAAGGAGCAGGGAAAACCCCAGAAGAGGTTTCTTAATTAGGAAAATTCCATTTCTGCAGATTAACATATTTATTAGAGCCATTAATCATCCCTTCCTGTGTCCTACCAGAGCACAGCTTTGCAGGAGCAGGGTGGGATGTGGAGCTCCAGCAGGGAGCCAGTGGCTTACAGAGGAGCATCCCAGCACAGAGCATCCTTCTGCTCCAGGGTCACTGGGAATGAGGCAGGAACAGCCTTGACAAAGTTGTCACCACTGCCACAGGAGGCTAAAAAGAGCTGGAGAGGGACTGGGGACAAGGGATGGAGGGACAGGACACAGGGAATGGCTCCCACTGCCAGAGGGCAGGGCTGGATGGGATATTGGAAATTGGGAATTGTTCCCTGGCAGTTTGGGCAGGCCCTGGCACAGGGTGCCCAGAGCAGCTGTGGCTGCCCCTGGATCCCTGGCAGTGCCCAAGGCCAGGCTGGACACTGGGGCTGGGAGCACCTGGGACAGTGGGAGGTGTCCCTGCCTATGGAGGAGTAGGATGAACTTTAAGGTCCTTTCCCTCCCAGGCCATGGACTTAGAGGTGTGACAGTGTTCACAGGGGTCTGAGGATGAGGGAAAAGATGAGGATCTGACTCCATGTTTCAGAAGGCTTGATTTATTATTTCATTATATATATTATATTAAAACTATACTAAAATAATAGAAGAAAGGATTTCATCAGAAGGCTGGCTAAGAATAGAAAAAGAAAGAATGATAAAAAAGGCTTGTGTCTGGGACAGAGAGTCTGAGCCAGCTGACTGTGATTGGCCATTAATTACAAACAAGCACATGAGACCAATCACAGATGCACCTGTTGCATTCCACAGCAGCAGATAATCATTGTTTACATTTTGTTCCTGAGGCCTTTCAGCTTCTCAGGAGATAAAATCCTAAGGAAAGGATTTTTCATAAAAGATGTCTGTGACACAGAAGAACCAGTCTGGGGGTCCCCGCCAGTGGTGTGAAGGATGGGAATTGCTCCAGCCATGATTTCTGTGTCATTTCCACCTCCTACCAACAGCATATCCCCACCTTACAGGGCAAAACAGGTTCTCTGAGCATGTTTCAGGGTGTCCGAGACAGGGCTGCCTCCCTCAGCCCAGCCAGGCCCAGCAGGTCCCATCCAGCAGCTCCTGCCATGAGGACACTGCTTTAGAGCTTTAAATGTGGAATGTAAATGGAAAATACAAACTTTAGGGGATCACTCTGTACCCCTGAGGCTTCTCCTGGACCAGCTGGGAGTTGGGGGTTCCTTCTCCTCTGCTGTGACCCTTTTGGGGGGTCAGAGGGGTGCTAGTGGGAGGGGACAGAGAGCCTGGCTGGCCACACTTGTCACTACCATGCAGTGAATTTGTGCTCTCTGCTCAGTGACCTTCTGCCCTCTTTTCCCTTTTCTAGGACCCCCAGAGCACATCCAAACTCTGAAGTCCTCAGTGACCTCAGCATCCCCGTACAAGCAACTTAATTATTGCCCTGTTGTATCTGCCCTGCTCCTGGAGGAGGAGCAGAAGGAATTTGCTTTCCTGTCCCACATGTTCCTGGGGGAAGGGAAAGGGAAGAAAGGGGAAGGGAAAGGGAAAGGGAAAGGGAAAGGGAAAGGGAAAGGGAAAGGGAACTCATGGATCTCTCTGAGCCTGCCCTAATTTCTGAGCCTGGGCAAGGGCAAGGAGCTGCTGTGTGTTCCAGCTCCAGCCTCCAAGGACAGTGTGCTCCCAGGAAAGGGGACACCAGGACAGGCAGGGGAGGGAGCAGTTTTGGGGAAGTCTGGGCTGAGCAGGAGGACTTGGCAGCACTCACAGACACTCAGGAATAAGGATTTTTTAGAGTGATGTTTCCTCTGAGCTCCAAAGGAGCAGATTCTGGCTGGATTTGCAGTGATGAGCAGCACAGAGCTCATCCATCACACTCAGAGGGTTCCCCTAATTAGAGATCCCCTTTTGGAGCCTCAGGCCCATCCAGTCCCTGACAGAATCCGAGCAGGGCCCCCCCTCTGCTCTGCTCCAACCAGGAGATTTTTCTTCATCTGCTGCTGACAATGCTGTGTGTGTTGGGAGCTGATGGGGCTGTGGGGAGCCCTGGCCAGCAGCCAGAGCCGGCAGCAGCAGTGGCTCAGTGTCGCTGCTGCAGGAGATAAGAGCTCCCCAGAGAGCCAAGGCCTGGCACGGGGCACTGGCTCCCCCCAGTGCCTCCCAGTTCAGCAGAATCAGCTGGGCTCAGTCCAGCTGGGATGCCCTGGCCATGACTGCAGTGGGCAGGTGGGTATCACATGGGAAAACACCTTCACTCTCCTGGGAACGTTTAAAAAGTGTAGTAAAGGACAGTAGGAGACAAAGACTACACAGCAAAGGTTATTATGGCACCCTGTTATCTTTGGGGGTACCCCTTAAGTACCTTTAATTACATCGGCCTGTTGAGTATTCATAGACCCTCACGCACAGTAAACTTTTCCCCAAAGCTATTCACATGTTCTAAGAGCTGTTTAGCCTGGCTCCTCCTTGGGTCTGCCTTTTTAGAGCGTGTGGATTCCTTGGGTGTGGTTTTAGTCCATTCTTATCCTCTCCAGATTGTGGCTCCTCAGTTCCACCTTTTTAGAACAGATGAATTTCTTGTTGTGGTTTTAGTCCTTTTTTATCAGCTCCAGTTTTTGGGCCTTGGCCCACCCTGCCTTCAGACAGTGAGAGCTGATAACTGGAATATCAATAGCAGGGTCCTCATCCTGTGCTCAGTGGAGGTTATCCCATCCCAGCAGGCATTTTAACACAAGCACACTGATATCAGCTATTTCACTGACCTTAACTAACACCAGAAATAAAAACTATATCTTTATAACAAAGTTACTCTAACACCACACATATAAAATCCATTTTATTATTTGCAAAAAGCCAATATTATAACATGTATCTTTAACATCACACATCCACCCTTGTCTGCTCCATGGGTCTGTGCCAAAATCAGCAAAGCTCCAGCAGCTCTGCCCAGCTCAGGGTCAGGAGCAGCTGCCCTTCCTCTGAGCAGGTGTTTGTTGTGGTTATTTACTCTGAGCAGGTGTTTGTGGTTATTTGCCCCTCAGCAGGTGTTTGTGGTTATTTACTCTGAGCAGGTGTTTGTAGTTATTTGCCCTGAGCAGGTGTTTGTGATTATTTGCCCCTGAGCAGGTGTTTGGGGTTATTCATTCTGAGCAGGTGTTTGTGATTATTTTGCCTCTCATCAGGTGTTTGTGGTTATTTGCCCCTGAGCAGGTGTATGAGGTTATTTATTCTGAGCAGGTGTTCGTGGTTATTTTGCCTTTGCCCCCAGAGCCGTCACCTGATATAAATCTGCATCCCACAATCATTCCAGCTAATCAGTCACTAATTACATGATTGAAGACCTCGGTGGCTTTAGGAATCTCACACCATGCCCTGGCAGGAGTCAGGGATGTGCCAAAGATCCTGAACAAACCACCTGGGTAGGGAAATGTTTATCCAAGGCCAGGCTGGCCCCTGACTCCTGTGGTTCTGGTGCTGTCAGTGTGTCCAGCTGCTGCTGTGGATGTCCTTGCTCCTGGGAGAAGGGGCTGGAACTGCTGTGATGCAGTGTCAAAGCCCAAATCAGTTCCTGCAGATGCATTTCTGATCCCCCTTTCTGATGGAGAAGGTTTAGAAAGAAGTCCATGGTTTTCCCTGAGTCCCAAGTGCCTCACGATGATGCCTCAGGGAATCATATTTTATATTTTATATCATATTTATATAATATTTTATATTTTCAGATTTTGTGCTGCTTTAGTGTGTGGGTCTGAGCTTCACATGAGGGGATGGTGAGCTCTGTGCACAGAGCAGGGAGACAAAACAATTCCTGCTCCAGCTGGGCACCAAGGACAAATGATCCCAATCTCAGCCCAGGAGCACAAACCCCGTGGGCTGAAGAGAGAAAAACAAGCAGGGTGGGATTGGATGGGCTAAAGGTGGAATGGGACAATGAACTGCAAGGTGCAAATGGAGCAGAACTGATCCAAGGGAGAGACTCCATGAGTGGTTGGGGATTTTGTGACCATTTTGGTTCACCTTGGGTGCAGCCCTGGCTGGGCTCTTGTGCTGGATACACCCAAGGTGGATCCACTGAGGTGTTTTAATAAATCCCTGCTTTATTCTTTAGCTCTGTTCAGCCTCTGTTCTAGAGCAGCCTTCCCAAGGCATCAATGATTCATTCTGTCCCCCCAGAAAAGCCCTGTCCCTGCTTCCATTCACCTGTCCTTGGTCAGCCAGGCAGAGGTGACAATCTGTGAGGAAAAATCTCAGACCAAAGTCTTGATTTTGTTTTTGCTCAGACCCAAGATCTGGTTTTGTTTTTGCTCAGCCCAAAGTCCTGCTTGGCCTTGGGCAGCACCACAGCAGAGATGTTTGTCCCAGAGCTTCTGTGGATGGGAGCTGATCCCGTGGGTCAGGACAGGGTTCAGCAGCAATTTGGGGTCCTGAATCCTGGCAGGGAGATGTCACCCCAAAATGACAGCAAGAACTGACCCCAGCCAGGAGCTGCAGTGAAGCCCCTGAAGCTCCAGAGCAGGAGGATGCATGGGCAGGACTGCAGGAGCCAGGGAATTTATTTTGGGAATTTCTTTTCTGTGTCTGACGTCTTAAAACTTTTCTCTCAGGATTTGCTGGAGGTTATTGTCAGAAATACCATGTTAGATGGACCTCTCGTGGTTATTTACCTTTTGGAAGCATGGAAATATGGAACAGAATGTCCAGGATTTGCTTTGACCTCCACATCCATTAAATATTAACCTCATTTGCTCACTAAGTAGGGAAGACAGGACACCAGGTCCACAGAGAGAAACTCTTCCTGTCTCCTCCGTAACTCAGCTAAGGATGATTTTGGAAGACCAACTGTTCCAGGGAGCTGAATCCCAGCACAGGGCACGGGGCTGGCACAGGGAATGGCAGCAGATAATCAGGATGTGCTGGAGCAGATGCAGCAGCAGAGGAAGATAAATGGGTGGGAGTTAGAAGGGAAGCAGCAAAAATGAATAGGGGCTGCGAGACCTGAGAGATTAAACAAGATAAAAAGCAATAAATATGTACATTCCCAGTAAACAAGGATTAATGGGAGTGGGGGATGCTGCCAGGAGAGGTCTGCTGGAGCCAGGGAGGGTGACAGGACTAACAAGACACTGAGGAGACAGAAGAGTGCTGGCAAACCTTGAAGCATCACAGTGAGGAGGAAAAGAGGAGCCCAGGATGGGGTTGGCTGGGAGAGGGGACAAGGAGACAGCAGGGATGTGGTGACAACTGGAATGTGGTGGCAGCAGGAATGTGGTGACAATGGTGACCAAACTGGTGTCACCTCCCATGGCAAAGGAGGGGTGATGGAGTCAGGCTGCAGCAGCTTGAGGCCCCTCACAGCAGCTCCTGGGGGTAATTTGGGAGCCAGAACTTCTCTCCTAGTGAAAGGTGAAGCCTCCTTGAGAGGATGAAACCTCCCACCAGCTGCTCCATTTTACTGCCCATGGAGAAGCAGAGTTCAAACCCTTTTTTCCTTTACCCTTTTCCTTTACAGCAGGACTCCAAGGCTCCTTCTCCAGAAGGTTTCAGCCTTGATGCTCCTGCCCAGAGGATGCAAACACCTTCACCTCCAGCTTTGGGCACTCCCTGCCTGCTGGTGCCATTGCAGAGGCCCAGAAAGGAGGAAGAGGAGGGTGAGGAAGGATCATTTGCCCACCTTGGAGGGGATTTTTCCCAGCGTGGAGAGGATTTTGGAGAAGAGGAGCTGGGAGTGTGGCAGGAGTTCTGGCCAAGGACAGGAGAGTGAGTGCTAAACTCTCCACCAGGTGCTGAGAGAAGGGAGGCATCCATTCAATGAAATTTCCCTTTTCCCACCAGGCTGCAGATTCCGCAGTGATAAAATTAATTAACAACTGCAATTAAACCCAAACCTCCCCTGCTTTGTCAGGATGAGCTGGGGTTTATAATGGCTGCAGCATCCAGGGGAAGGCAAGGGTGGGAAGTGCTCACAGGCTGGGATCCTCTGAGCCCTAAATCACTTTGTTCTTGTGGAGCAATGTTTTAGGAGGCTTGGATTTGGGAAGGCAGGATCCAAATTCCCTGAGATCCTGGATCCCTGATTTCCCTGAGTATGCTGGAAAATGCTGGCCAGCAGAGCTCTAGCTCTGAAGATGGTCTCCAGCTTCAAGATCTCAGGGATCCTGGATTCATGGAGAGACCAGAGGGTGAGAAAGGCCCTGAGTGAAGGAAGTGAGGATGCCCAGAGCAGCTGTGGCTGCCCCTGGATCCCTGGCAGTGCCCAAGGCCGGCCTGGACACTGGGGCTGGAGCAGCCTGGGACAGTGGGAGGTGTCCCTGCCATGGCAGGGGTGGCACTGGATGGGCTTTAATGTCCCTTGTCCAAGGTCCCTCTCAAACAGAAGTGCTGGCACTGCTGATGCCCAAATTTTCCAGAGTGTGAGTCCTAACTCCGACTTCTGGGAGCAGCAATCCCAACTCGTCCGTGCTCTTAATTAAATCAATTATCAGAAGTAATTGAATTAAGAGCCATTTATACAGAGTCTGATTATTTCAGGGCTTTGTAGAGCCCTTAAGAGATAAAAGCTTTCAAGCAGGACCTGCCCACAGCCAATCTATCCAGGGAATACAAACCCAGCCAGAGAGAGGGAAACTCAGGGAAAAGCTCCACATTGAGACATCAGCAGCGTGCAGGGGAGGTGTCTGTGAGGTTGTGCAGCCTCTGACTGTGGAGACTCCAGGATCAGATGGAATAAAAGCCCTGAGCAGCCTTGTCTGAGCTCCAACTCCTCCTGCTCTGAGCAGGAGATTTGCCCAGAGCCCTCCTGAGGAGCCTCCAAGCTGCATCCTGTGTGCCCACATCAGTCATTAATGGGATATCAGCTCTCTTGGTGCTGCACAATTATTAATTATCCATTGGATAACTCCTCTTAGGCTACCAGCAAACCTCTCCAGCCTTTTTCACCCCTTTTTCGGGGATTCAGCAATGCAGGAAGCACAGGGGCAGCCAACCCTGCAGCCACAAGCAGCAGCATCTTAATTACATCTCCCTGCAAGTACAAGGAATCATTTCAGAAGGAATAAAATACTTGGGTTCTTGGGTTGGTGCTCTCAGCAGAGGCATTTCAGGGTTTTCTGGGCTTGGATTTTAAATAAACGTGGCAGAATTCCCAGGGAACGACGAGGGCTCTGCCACTACAGCAGTAAAGGAAAGATTAGCACTTGGAGGGGAACATTTCAATTTGCCTACAGGTGGCATTTAAACCTTCTTGGCTGGGCCTTTCCCGTCCTCATTCCCTGGAATGGGCTGCCTGCCTGCCTAGCTGGGATAATGAAGTGGCAGCAGTGCAGGAATAATTTTTAAAAAAGAGATTTAATGCCTTTTAATTCAATTTTAAGGGAAATAAGCAGAAGGCTGCATTCATATAGACACAGCCTGGCATGGAGCCTGGAGTTCTTCTCCTTCAAGGATCTGTTGGAATGCCAGGGAAGGAAAAGCCTTTCTAGTTAAAAACTTTGCATTTACCTCCTCAGAGATGCTCCTACTACACCACAGCCAGAGGAGGAACCAATTCTCACTGTAAAGTTCTGAGGGCTGAGCTTTACAGCAGCAGTTGGATGTAATAACAGGGATTTAATAGAAATCCAGAACGTTTGCCTCGCACAGAATGGGGATCAAATGGAAGCAGAACTCTGGAGAGAGGAAAAAACCTTTCAGACAGCCTGGCTCCAGAAAGAGGGGAGGAATGAATATTGGCTGGGTCCTGTGGGATCAGCCCTGCTTGTGGGTTTTATTTTTATTTGGAACATTTAAACAAATAAGTGATTCCACAGCATAAATTCTTGATCAGATTTAATTGTCACGCATTAAAGAATGACCTTGTAATGCCATTTTTGTCTATCAAGAGATTTTTCTCCCCCCAGTTTCAGGCACTTGTTAGTGCCAAAAAATGGCAAATGAAACACTAATGAGAGGGAAAATCGTGTGGGAACCAAGTCCCCTTTTGCTGGGAATGCTGGGATGAGCCTTTGGCTGACACAGGGATGTCCTCGTGGTGTCCCCTCAGTGTCACATACACAGAGTTTCCCTCTCAGCCTGGCTGTGTCCTCCTTGCTTTTGGGCACCACCTAATGGCTCCTCACCGTCTCACAGATCAGGGAAAAACGGGAAAAAGCATTCCCAGTGTTGGTGGCAGCATGAAAAGCAGAGAATTGCCTTAAATCCCTCTCAATTCCTGAGGCAGAGCAAGGTCTGGGTGTCTGAGCCCCATCCCACTTCCCACCCTTCAGCTGGGACAAATTCCTCTCCCCCCTGGGATGGGAAGGGAGCTCACACCCAGTAAGGCCATAAATACAGTCCTGAGTTTTAATTGTGCATGGAATAATGAGTTATAGGAAAGATCTCATTGTGGATCATCCAGATTTATTAGAGACAGTGTTCATGGTGCACGTGGAAGGGTTGGGGCTGCACAGACGTGGAACTGTTTGGATTTGCAGGATTGATTGCAAGTCTTTACCTGTGGGAAGGACAATATTCCTGTGGGGATGAGAGCAGGGAGAGAGCAGGTCAGGGTGGATCTCCTCAGACAAGACAAGTGGTCTCCTCCCAGCTTTGTCCTTCCCAAACCAGAGGAGCCCTGGGGTGAACACATCACCCAACCCTCATCCCTGAGCCAGCCCTCAGCAGGTGCAGGGTTCAGGAACGCGGGGATGAGCGTGGAATGACCATCCCAGAGCCCCACAGAGCCTGGGGTGAGGAAGCACAAAGCATTTCTGCATCACAGATTGTGTCCTGTTGAGATGTTTGTAACCCTTTTTTTGCCATTTTGGTTTTACACCCCAGCTGTTGTTTGTCTTCACCAGCAGGAAAATGGGACTCTTCTTCCTTTCACGGAATCATGGAATGGTTTGGTGGAAAGGGTCTTAAAGCCCATCCAGTGCCACCCCTGCCATGGCAGGGACACCTCCCACTGTCCCAGGCTGCTCCCAGCCCCAGTGTCCAGGCTGGCCTTGGGCACTGCCAGGGATCCAGGGGCAGCCACAGCTGCTCTGGGCACCCTGTGCCAGGGCCTGCCCACCCTGCCAGGGAGTGACCACCCCAGCATGTCCACCACAGAGTCACCACCACCATGTAGCCACCATGGGGGCATCCTGCCCACCACAGAGTGACCACCACTGCGCGTCCACCCCAGAGTGCCCAGAACACCCTGCCCACCAGTGTGACCACCACAGAGTGACCACCACAGTGTGACTACTAGAGAGTCACCACCACCATGTGCCCACCTCAGAATGCCCAGAACACCCTGTCCACCACAGAGTGACTACCACAGTGTGTCCACCACAGAGTGCCCATCCCAGAGTGCCCATAACACCCTGCCCACCAGCGTGACCAACACAGAGTGACCACCACAGTGTGACTGTGTGGTATGACCAGAGTCACCACCATGGGGTGCCCACCACACCCTGTCCAACACACACCATGCCCAGAACATCCTGCCCACCACAGAGTGCCCAGGAACACTCTGGCCACCAGCGTGACCACCACAGAGTGACCACCACAGTGTGTCCACCTAAGAGTCACTGCCACCACGTGCCCACCACACCCTGTCCACCACAGAGTGGATCACCACAGCCTGTCCACCTCAGAATGCCCAGAACACCCTGCCCAGAACACCCTGCCCACTCCAGAGTGCCCACCCAAGCTGCCCAGAGCTCTCCTGTGCCACTGCCAGCTCCAGCAGAATCTCCCAAGCCCTGCCAGAGCTGTGCTCTGACAGCGACAGGAGGAGGAGGATTCCTGCAAGGATTTGTCAGTGACACTGGGAAATCATTTGGGGTTTGCTAATTGGATAACAAGGCAATTACAGCCTTGCATGTGTAATTCCCTGCTCTGAGTGTGCCCAGACCATGGGATGAGGATGTCTCGGTGTGGGGAGAGGTTTGGATCAGACCCTGGAGGATCTGATTGTCATCAGAGCCTTGCTCAGACTCGGGGAGAGCCTCCCAGCTCTGCCCCAGGGCCAGGAGAGCCCCAGCCCAGCCCCTGCCCTGCTCTGCCCTTGGTCCTGTGGGACTGCCCAGGGATCCCAACATTCCTGGAAGCTCCTGTGGGATCCACACAGCCCAAACACAGCCCAAACCCCCCACACCCTGCCTGCCCCACCGGGATGGGGCTCACAGTGCCCCACACTCTCCTGGGGCACCCCTGCCCTCCTCTCCTGGACAGCTGAGAAACCTCCTCTCATTCAGCTCCTCCACCACTCTAAAGGGCCAAACTGCCCTTTCCAGAGCAAAGCACCCCAAATTCACATTTCCACTCTTGCCAAGGTGATATTTGTGAAGTTTTCTCCCTTTTTCCAGCAGAGTCATTCAGGTGCCTCCTTTCCCCCCTCCCACCAGAGGAGCAGCAGGGGGACACCAGGAGCACATCTTCAGGCAGGGCTGTGGCAGCACCTGGCTCAAGGAAGCTCCTTCCTTGGGGTTTCACGACATTCCCACCTCTCCTTATTGTTTTATTCCTCGTTTTTCATGAGGAAGAGCTGCCCCACTTCCTCTGCTCTGTGCTCAGTCCACAGAACTTCTGCTGGCACCACTGAGATGTTCCTCAAACGTGGAAGTGTTTCCAGAGCTCCTCTGCTCCTGGATTGCAGGGGAATCCCATCAATCTGTGCAGGACACTTCAGACTTTCTTCAGTTCTGGAGAGACACTTAGTAAAGTGTTAGTAAATCATGGAATCATGAAATGATTTGGGTGGGAAAGGACATTAAAGCCCACCCAGTGCCACCCCAGCCATGGCAGGGACACCTCCCACTGTCCCAGGCTGCTCCCAGCCCCAATGTCCAGCCTGGCCTTGGGCACTGCCAGGGATCCAGGGGCAGCCACAGCTGCTCTGGGCACCCTGTGCCAGGGCCTGCCCACCCTGCCAGGGAACAATTTTTTCCCGAAATCCCAAATTCTGCCAAGTTCTGCATCTCTCTTTAAAGCTTCAGCCCAGCCTGACCCCTTTTCCTTTGGGAATAGGGGATCCAACCTGGTAAATCCACTTTTGGGATCTTCTCCTGCTTAATCCTCTGAGCTCCTGGAGGCCCAAAGTAATTTGGGAATATCCAAGTAAAGCAAGAATTAATGCCTTTAGCAGTGCAATAAGCATAAAATATGGAATATCCTGAGCTGGATCCACAAGGATCATGGATTCCAAGTCCTGGCCCTGCACAGACACCTCAAAATCCCACCCTGTGCTTGGGAGCATCAATCAGCCTTACACCCAGGGAGACTTCTGGGATCACTAAATCTTTATTTACTCCATTTCCTCCCTCTGTCTACTCTAAAATGTCACTCTTTTATTTTACTGAAGGAGTTTTACACCCTGAGTCTCAGATTTAGCTGTAATTCTGACAGAATTGTCTTTGACCGTGCTCATAAATCTGTTCTCTGCCAAAAAACTTTGATTTTTGCTTTGTTTTGCACTGGAATCAGGCACACTGTCAGTGCTAGGTGGAAATGTCACAAAACTACATCACTATAATTTTTATGTCCCTGTTGCAAAATGCCTTTGTGCTGTGTTTGCATTTTGAATTTGCTGCTGGAACAATAACATCCCATTTGGGTCACAATCAGGGGCCTTGTGCTAGGATAAAATTTTATGCCTAATCAGAATAATTTGGGTTGTTTTGTGGGCATTTGGAGGTTTGTGATGTCCCAAACCATTCGCTTTGTTGCTTTTAAGTGGCCAGGTGTGCTAAGCAGGGGCTTTACTGTCAGTCAGCCACCCATAATTGGCTTTGGAAGCAGAGCCTTGTGGTTTTCAGAATATTTACAAGCAAGTGGTGACATTTTCGACAGATCAGGCAAAGCTGCTGACTCGAAAGAGCCTCGTTTTTGTCAGTATCAGCAACACGACCTCCCTGGTTTGGGAGGAAAGGGAAGGGATTGTTTTGTTTAGAGCTGACAATGAGGTGTCACAGCTCTTCTCAGATTCACAGGGTTTTCCTAATGCAGCTCAGGGACAGAAACTGCACTTGGAGGTTTGGATCCAACTCCAACCAGGGAAAGCTTTGTCTTAGGGAATGTTTTATTAGGATTACCTACAGAATCATAAAATTATGGAATGGTTTGGGTGGGAAAGGACCTTAAAGCCCACCCAGTGCCACCCCTGCCATGGCAGGGACACCTCCCACTGTCCCAGGCTGCTCCAGCCCCAGTGTCCAGCCTGGCCTTGGGCACTGCCAGGGATCCAGGGGCAGCCACAGCTGCTCTGGGCACCCTGTGCCAGGGCTGCCCACCCTGCCAGGGAACAATTCCCAATTCCCAATGTCCCATCCAGCCCTGCCCTCTGGCAGTGGGAGCCATTCCCTGTGTCCTGTCCCTCCAGGCCCTTTTCCAGTCCCTTTCTATCTTTCCCTTCAGGTCCTGAAAGGCCAAAATTGGGTCAGCCCAAAGTTTGGACAATCCCAACCCTCCCAAGTCTTTCTACAGCAGCCCAGGGTTAGGAAAATTCCAATTTCTCCTTATCAACAAACACATTGAGCAGAGATGCATTGCCCCTTATCACATTCCCAGGGGAGATTCCTTGTGGGGGCACACACAGGGTCTGGCTGTGAATCATTGAAATTCAAGATTAATTCTAAAACAGTCATAATTCTATCCTTCCTGAGAGCAATCCCAGAACCTGGAGTCAAAGACAGCCTGATGAGACTGGGAGAATCTTCTCTGTGGCCATGTCTGCAGGGTCTTTGGGAGCTGCCACGGGACACCACAATCCCATGAAATCCATGATATTTTGTCTTTTTCTCCTCAGACTCAGTTCTGCATCGCTCCCCAAGCTGTGACAGTCACCACAAAAACGGTGACACATTCCTGTCTAAGCTTCACACCTCCAGCTCTTCAGGAGGCTGAAATTCAGCACTAGAGTTGAGCCCAGCTGAAAAGCCAGCTTGGATTTAGGTTCCAAGATGGAAATAACCTGATGTTGGCAAACTGGTATTCTGGGAGGTAACCATAGAAACACTCCCAGGGATGGATGGGGGAGATTCAGATTTGCAGGGAGGCAGGAGCAGGCTCTGGATCCGTTTTTGTTGGTGTGAGGGCACCACCTTGGTGAGGGATTATTGATTGCATTAAGGAGCTGCCTCCATGCAGCTGTGGGTGATTCCCACATGGATGAGAGCCCCTCTTCACAAAGGAACAGCAGCTCCTGTGGGTTCCCACATGCAGGTGTTCTTTCCATTATTATTCCATTATTCCATTGTGGAGTGTGAGCACAGTGATTGGAGTGCCCCAAACTGGAAACTGGGACCAAATTGCTGCTGCCCTTGGAGCCAGAGGTTGGATGTTGTGGAAGAGGCTCCTGCTTTTAAAACTAGGAAGAGTCCAAGGAGTGCAGGGGAGAACTTCCCAATTTGGCAGAGGGATGAAATTCTTCTCCTGTGAAGCAGCTGAGTGAGATGGAGAGGAGAAGGCTCCAGGGAGAGCTCAGAGCCCCTTGCAGGGCCTGAAGGGGCTCCAGGAGAGCTGGAGAGGGACTGGGGACAAGGGATGGAGGGACAGGACACAGGGAATGGCTCCCAGTGCCAGAGGGCAGGGATGGATGGGATATTGGGAATTGGGAATTGTTCCCTGGCAGGGTGGGCAGGCCCTGGCACAGGGTGCCCAGAGCAGCTGTGGCTGCCCCTGGATCCCTGGCAGTGCCCAAGGCCAGGCTGGACACTGGGGCTGGGAGCAGCCTGGGACAGTGGGAGGTGTCCCTGCCATGGCAGGGGTGGCACTGGATGGGCTTTAATGTCCCTTCCCACCCAAACCATTCCATGGTTCCAGGACACAGCCCTGATCTAAAGTCCAGCAAGTGCCATCCCAAACACCCCCAGCAGCTCTCAGCCCTCCCCAGGCAATCCAGGCCTGGCAGAATTCCAATTCCCAAAACACAGATTTGCACCAGTCCTTGTAGGTGTGAACAGCTTTTTATTTATTGCATCCTTCTGCTTTTAGAAACTCAACACTGATCTCTCTGTTTGCCAAAAAAAGCCTGTGCCACTTGTGTGACACAAAAACCTGGGGACATTTTCCATCCACTTTGCAAGAGCAGGCACAATATTTTGGACAAGTGTCCCTATTGATGAACTTCCACACACATGAAAATCCAAATCAAACCTGATTGTCTTTGGTGTTGTAGCCCTGTGCTCCCCACACTTGTTTGGATAATCTCTAATGAACCATTAAGTGGGAATTGGAAGAGCAATCAGGGTTGTTTTTTTTTTCACAATACTCCTGTAAGATTCCATGTTTATTTTAATTATATTGAGAACCAGGAATCCTTCATGGAAACTTGTTCTGAGCTGTTGCTGCTGTGACAGTAAAAAACAAACAAAAAGGAGAAATAAACCCATGAACTCAGTAAAACCACCCCGATATTAGGATATTTCTCCACTTTATCCTCCCTGCCTGCCACTGGACCTACAGAATAAGCAAAGCCTGGACAGAGAATCCCAGAATTGTCACAAAACCATGGAATGGGTTGGGTGGGGAGGGACCTTAAAAACCATCCCGTTCCAGCCCCTGCCCTGGGCCTTCCATGGACCAGGAGCAGAGGAGATGAGGCGCAGGACGGGCTCAGCACAGAGATCCCATTCCAGAGGTTTCCCAGAAGGAAGGATGTGGGTCTAAGGTCACGACATTGCTGTTTATGGACATTCCTCCATGGAAATTACATTCCATACATCTCCACAACAAAAACCCTGCTGTGAGCCCCAGGCACCATCAACTTCTCCCCTAAAAAACTCTAAAAACACTACAAAGGACCAAGGCTTGAATGGTCCCATGGAGACTTTATTGTCTTTTTGTTTTTAATTCTTGCTTTAAATTCAGTACAATTCAGCTACTTCTTGTAGGCATTCCAGAATCGTGGAATCACTGAGATTGGAAAAGCCTTCCAGGATCACCAGTCCCAGCTGTGCCTGACCCCACTCCAATCCTTCCTTGGGCACCTCCAGGGATGGGGACTCCAGATCTCCCTTCCAAGGCCTGACCACACTTTCCATGGGGAAATTCCTCCTGATGTCCAACCTGAGCCTCTCCTGGAGCAGCCTGAGGCTTTTTCCTGCCATCTGCGAGTGTCCCCATGGGCTGAGGACTCACAGGGGTGAATCTCACAGGATCACCCTCACTGGAGCTCATTGTCACAGGCTACAAACCCTGCTTGCACCAGGAAAAAAATTATCTGGGAAAACAAATCTCCTATTTCCACCCCAAACCCTGGTGTCCTGACAATGGTACAACACACAGACAGACACAGCTGACTTATTTGTCTTTTCTTTTCCCTGTGTCAAAGGCTAAAATAAACCCAGAGCAGAATCCAAACCCAAAAAATCAGCCCCATTTCTCCCTTTCCAACGAGCTCCTGTTAATAAATTAGGGCTGATGATATATTTGAGGGGGACACAATCCTGCCCTTTCTTTGTGGTATCTGGACAGCTTCTCTATAAAATTAATAACAAGAATTAAATCCCCAGTGAGCTCCAGGCAGTATCTGATCCTTCTCCCTGCCAAGGACAAAGCTCTGCTCTGTGTGGCTTTAACAGGGCTCTGATAACCAGAGCAGAAGAGAAGAATTGGATTTTAGCACAAAGAATTTTAGAGATTTTCAAATATAGTCCCAAAAGGAACGTGAAACCAAACATTGATATTTTCTTCCTGGGTAATTCTGGAGGGGGAAATTCCAAGCAGCCAATGAAAGGATTTAATTTGGACACAATGCAGCGGGATTTTGATTCTGAAATTGGATAATCAATTACAATATATTATACTATAAACATATTGGTCTCTGCAGTCTGGCAGGCAACAGTTGGAAAAGAAAGTGGGGAAAGTTTCCATTGCAATATCCTGCAGGGATCAAAAATCCTGCACTTGGAGAGCCAAGACAGGAGGAGGCAGAGGGAAACCCTGGAGGCCTTTGGTGTGGAAGGAGCTGTGGTCACATGGAATTTGTTGAGGCTGATGCAGACCCCTCTGAAATGATGGTGGCCCAAAGCAGAGGGACTGGGCAGCTCCTGGGTCACACTCATGGCCAGCACTCCAGAGGCAGCTCCTCCACCTGGGATTCCTGCTCACTTCTGTCACTGGGAAGGGATGTGGAACTACAGAAGCATGGAAAATCCTGAGCTGGGAGGGACCTAAAAGAGCTGGAGAGAGACTGGGGACCAGGGATGGAGGGACAGGACACAGGGAATGGCTCCCACTGCCAGAGGGCAGGGATGGATGGATGGATGGATGGATGGATGGATGGATGGATGGATGGATGATGGATGGATGGGTGATGGATGGATGGATGGATGGATGGATGGATGGATGGATGGATGGATGGATGATGGATGGATGGATGGGTGATGGATGGATGGAGGGATGGATGGATGGATGGATGGATGGATGGATGGATGGATGGGTGATGGATGGATGATGGATGGGTGATGGATGGATGATGGATGGGTGGATGGATGGATGGATGGATGGATGGGATGTTGGGAAGGAATTGTTCCCTGGAAAGGACCCACCAGGAACATCAAATCCAGCTCCCAGCCCTGCACAGACTCACCCATAATCCCACCAGGACCTGATGGAATCAAAATACTCTGTCAGCACTAAGGCCCATCTTCCCATTCCCTGATCTCCATGTGAGAACAGGGAGAAGGAAAACACAATTTTCTCCTTGTACTTGGAGCATCTTGTGGTAACCACAGCTCAGGACTCAGTCTGAGGGCTTCAAGTTTGTTTTTACAAGTAAAAAAAAAAAAAGAAGATAAAAAGGAAACAAAGAGAAACAATCCTCTGAGGGTTTCAGGTGAGTCCTTGTGCTCAATAACACCTCATGTCCTTTCTCCAGGTGTTTCTTTAGGCACAGATGGAATTCCCTGATCCATCCAGACACCAAGAACAGCAGTTGTACAATTCAGACTTATTCTGGGGGAAAAAACACCAAATTAAATGAAATTTTGAATGAAAAAACACAAACCATTCCATCGAGCCTGGTCTATATCTGCTCTCATATCATCCTCTTCCCTGGCTGCCCATTTCCACTGCACAGTCTCAGGAATTCCCATTCCCGCTCCATTCTGTCATTTAGGAGTTGCTCCTGTATCCCTGTTGCAGCTGAGCCAGCCCAGCCTCCCTTGTCCATCCTGGAGGCCACCCCAGGTCTCTGTCCCTCTTGTTGCCTTTCTCTGCTCCAAAGTCTCTTTTCCCGCCTGTTCCTGCTTTTCCAGCCCAGGGATCAGGTGTGCACCCTGGAGGAGCAGGAACACCTGGAGTCCTCTCCATCCCTTCACTCTAACATCACCTGAAGGATCTGTGGCATCCCCGTGCCTGAATGTGCAGAGGATTCCTCAGAGCTGCTCCAGGATTTCCCTCTGTGAGTCTCTGTCTGAAGTTTCTCTCATCTGCCTCATGATCATCATGAAAGGACAGAAATTGGGACCACCAAAGAAGACCCTGGCTGGAATCCTGGTCTTGCTGGAGATGGTTGCTCTCCAAGATCCCAAAAACCTTGCTGGTTTGCCAAGCTATTTTTTGCAGGTGTGTTTTCTACCATGGGACACTGAGCCTGCTGAAAAAAGAAGGGGCACCTTGCACTTCTTCGCCTGCACTCACTTTTGCAACAATGGCCCTGGAATTTCCCCACCACTCAGCCTGGCTAGACTTTTCTGGGGTAACCTTTGGTGGTCCCCAGGGAAGACCCCTCATCTGTTTTACAACTACCGTGTGAGGTGTGCACAGGGGTCTTAGGTTGAGGGAAGAGATGAGGACCTGACTCCATGTTTCAGAAGGCTGATTTATTATTTTATGATATATATTACATTAAAACTTTTCTAAAAGAATAGAAGAAAGGATTTCATCAGAAGGCTAGCTAATAATAGAAAAAGAAAAAAATATAACAAAGGCTTATGGCTTGGCTCTCTGTCCAAGCCATCTGGGCTGTGATTGGCCATTAATTAGAAACAACCAACATGGGCCAATCACAGATGCACCTGTTGCATTCCACAGCAGCAGATAATCAATGTTTACATTTTGTTCTTGAGGCCTCTCAGCTTCTCTGGAGGAAAAATCCTCAGGAAAGGATTTTTCATAAAAGATGTCTGTGACACCACCGTGACAGATGGACTGAGATGGGAGCAGCCTCTCCCTCAAGGACTGAGACAAGAAACCCCTCTGTGGAGGAGCTCCTCCTCCTCCCAAGGGCTGGGACTGAAACCCAGGGCAGGTGTGTGGGGCAGGCATGCTGACCAAAGCCAGATATTTTCCTGCAGGTGTGAGCAATGGGCCAAGAAGACAATGGCTCTCACCCACTGCTGAGAACATGGACTGTTTGTGCCCTTCTTCAATGCCTTCTTTCCCCTCAGCCATTACAATGGACTATTCTTAATTACAGTTGATCTGATTTCAAGACCTATCCCCCTCCCCCAGGTTCTTTACAGTCCTTTTTGTCGTGTCCGTCCCCCCCCCCCCCCCCACCACCACCAAAAAGGACTATAAAGAACCTTGAATTGACCAGAATCTCTGAGATCTCCTCTGACATGACCAGGTGAACTCCATCGCCTGAAGACTTCAAAAGACTTCAATTGCTCTACATTTGGTAGCCATATACCTTCCTTCTCTTCCTCCCTCTCTTTTCCCTATTCTTTCCTTTTTCCTCAATCTCTCCTAATGCATTTTGCTGTGGTCATACAATAAAGGTGCATCTGGTTTTGATTATTACTGCAATCCCCTGTGCTGTGTTGGTATTTTGCACTCTGAGATCGATTCCCGAACCATCTCAAATCCCGTTTGTAAGGACGGATCGTGACACCCTCCTGGGCAGGAGCAGCCACTCCAGGGCACACCTTGGGAAGTGGCTGGTTTTGCTTGGCAATTGTTGCATTTCCTTGGAATTTCTGGATCATGGAGCATCCCAAGATCCTGCAGCCGCTCTTTGCCATCAGCTGCCATTGCCCCCTCCAAGGTGGGAATGATGTGGGAAGAGCCCATTTTGCTCAGCAGATTGGATTTCTCCTTCCAGCTGAACTGAGGGAAGGAGATGAGGCTGAGTTTACTCATCCTAGGGGAAAAAAAAACACAGCAGCAAATTAAGAGTTCTGGAGAACAATTTTCCTAATTAACTCCCAGACTCCAAGCCCCAGACCTGGTGTATTTATTAATCTTATGACTCAGAAATGCATTTTTCTATACATGGCTCATCTGTCTTGTACTTTAACTGCTATTCTGTGTCCATCTTCAGGAACATTGGCTGAAAAATATTGGACATAAAAAAGAATGGATGGGTGAAACCTAATACATGTAAAGAAACTCCTAGATTTTACTGCTTTCCCTACATTCTTGTCATGTTGAGGAATGTAAGGAATTTCCCAGCACAAGAAGGGCAATAACACTGAGCAACTTTAACATGCTGTATAATAACCTGGAATATTAAAATTAATTGCTTAATTGAAAGGAATTGGGTGAATTAGTACAGCAATACAACCTCCAAAGTGGAGAAAGTGCTTAAAAATTCACTATTTATTATTTGTATTTTATGTATTTTTTACTATAGAAAACAGAAAGGCTCCTTGCACACTCCAGACATCTCAGTCTATAGATCCACATAATTCAAATGCATTCCACCAAATCACACTTTCTGAATTAGTGCATACATGGATTGCTTATCAAATGGACCTGACCTGGAAAATGCAGGGAAGTGGAAATGTTAAATTCATTGGGATAAAGGTTCCAAGAAAAATAGGTCTCTTCTCTCTTCTCTTCTCTTCTCTTCTCTTCTCTTCTCTTCTCTTCTCTTCTCTTCTCTTCTCTTCTCTTCTCTTCTCTTCTCTTCTCTTCTCTTCTCTTCTCTTCTCTTCTCTTCTCTTCTCCAATTTTTTTTTATTTTTGTGTCTCTCAAATGCAAAGTGAAGAGCAATGAAAAGGGGGCCTGGCTGGGACCTTCTGACCTGCAGAGGTTCAGCAGATGATGCTGCTGAAGGTCCCCCTCCCCTGGATGCCTGGGCAGGGGTGGGAAGAGGAGATCCAGTGAATTGCAGTGGGGGCAAGACAGAAATTTGGAATTTTTTTCCTGTACCAGGGGAGGATCTTGAAATCCCTGGAAGAAGATGCTGAGGACGATGGAGACCTGAGTGTGAGGAGCTCTCCAGCCTCCTGTTTGCCAGCAGTGTTCAGGCCCTGGCTGGAAGGCATCTTCCAAAAAAAAAAGAATGCAAAAGGCTTCACATGACTTTCCTGATCATCCTTTCGGAAGGAACAGATCCAAGGGGAAGCTGGGTGTGAAAGCACCACCCAACCTCCTGTGAGATGTTCCTCCCCTGCTCCTCTCACCTGAGCACCCATCACTCCTCCCTGGATAAATCCTGATGTCCCTAAAAATATTTATTCTGAATATCTTGCTGTGGGCCCCATTCCCTGGGGAAATCCTGCAGCTGGGAGTTTAATCACCCAGCTCCTCATTAGTGTGTCCTCTCCACCAGCCACTGCTCAGCCCCAGAGCCACAGATCTGACCACCAACTCCAATCTGGACAAACTCCAGCAGGTTAATTGCTTTATTTAAAGCAAATTTATTTAAATTACTGCCTTTCCAATTAGTTCAGCTCAGATTCCAACACTTTCAACTCAAACCCATGGCACAGCAGAGCTTCTTTTGGAGAGCAAAATCACTCCTTCCCTGCCTTTAGGGATAAAAGTTTGGGTCATTATATTTTGCCTCAGTCCCCTAGGATTACCCAGCACATCTGAAATCTGGAGTTTCATCACAAACACATAAGGAAATGTGAAATTATTGTCTGGAGCATTTCAGGATTCTGTTACAAACTGGAGATCTTCTTGTCATTACCAACTCTTTCCATAGGCACTATTTTTTTCCTGGGAAGCTTTGAACCCCATTAGCATAATAAGCTGTTCCTCAAATCCTGATTGCTAATTAAAGCCATATATTATTGTCAGCTCCCCCATTGCCGTGTGAGCTCAGTTTTCTCTCATTAAAGTGTAATAAATGCTTCTTTTTCTCCTTTCTATTTTGTTTCCCCTTTTCCATCCTTTTTTTTAACTTGCAAAAACAAACTCAGAGCAAACTTACATAAAACTGGATTAGTTCTTTTCCTGCTTTCTGGAGGGAAACTCTACAGCTTATTCAGCACATTTTCCATGTGTTTTCCACAAATAAAGACTGTATTGACTCCCAAAGATACCACACAGCTCCGGAGCTAATTAAAGTCAGCCTCTGTGCAATTATCACAGCACAGGGAGAGCACTAACAGCTAAAAATGCACAGATTTTCTTTGAAACTCAACCCTGGAGTTACTCTGTGCAAATACTAAATGAGGAAGTCAATTCAAAAAAAAAAAAAAAAAAACAGGGAATGATGGCTGTTCTCAGCACAGAGGGGGTTTAAACAGCTCAGGAGTCCCACAAGGGTTCCATGACCCAAAATTAGGAGACAAAAGGAGATGTGGGATGTTAGATTGGAACCCAGCTGGGACAGGCTGAGCAGCCTCTTCCCACAGAGGAAATATCACCAGAAATGTCCATGAGGCTCCAGAGGAGTGAGAAAAAACAAGCTGTGAAGGGAAGGAGAACAAAGAAAATGTTGGACTTGGTAATCTTGGAGGTCTTTTCCAGTCTTCATGATTCCATGAACGCCTGGCTGGAGAGGCTGTAAGGATCCCCTACTCCAGAGTTGGATGTGTGCCCCATGGATGGATTCCAGAGCATGCCACAGGTTGTCTTTAAACATTCCTGAGTTTCCCAGAGAGGGAATCACCCCTGTGTGGGTGAACAGGATGTGTTGGGAAACAAAACCACCTGGAACTGGCTCAGTGGGTCAGAGCAGGGTGCTGGTACCACCAAAATCGTGGATTTAATCCCTGTATGAGACATTCACCTTAGAGCTGGGCTTGGTGATCCTTGTGGGCCCCTTCCAACTCAAATATTCTGGGATTCTGTGTGAAATTTAATCCTTGCAGAAGAGTCTGAGCCTGCCAGAGGGCAGGACTGGATGGGATATTGGGAATTGGGAATTGTTCCCTGTGAGGGTGGGCAGGCCCTGGCACAGGGTGCCCAGAGCAGCTGGGGCTGCCCCTGGATCCCTGGCAGTGCCCAAGGCCAGGCTGGACACTGGGGCTGGGAGCAGCCTGGGACAGTGGGAGGTGTCCCTGCCATGGCAGGGGTGGCACTGGATGGGCTTTAAGATCCTTCTCATCCCAATGCAGCCTGTGTTTCTACCATTCCAACATGGAATTGCAGGAGTCACATCCAAGTGTTTAAATCCTGGAACACTGAAGGTGAGCTCAGGGCTGGAGAGAGGCCCAGGCCAGGCTGTCCCTGCTCCTCCCATGGAGAGAGGATTGTGGTGTTTGTGAGGGTCCCCAGGACGAGGTGAGAGATGAGAATCTGACTCCATGTTCTTAGAAGGCTGATTTATATTATATTATATTATATTATATTATATTATATTATATTATATTATATTATATTATATTATATTATATTATATTATATTATATTATATTATATTATATTATATTATATTATATTATATATTAATGCTATACTAAAACTATACTTAAGAAAGAGAAAATATACATCAATGTTTAACAAGAATGATAATGAAAGCTCATGACTGACTCCTCAGAGTCCAACACAGCTGATGGTGATTGATCATTAAGTAAAAACAATTCACATTGAACCAATTAAATATGCACCTGTTGGTAAGCAACCTCCAAACCACATTCCCAAGCAATCAGATAATTATTCTTGTCAGTCTTTTCTGAGGCTTCTCAACTTCCCAGGAGAAGAAATCCTGGCCAAATGATTTTTCAGAAAATATCACAGTGACAGAGGATGTGCGACAGGACCAGCTCTGTGTTCTCCCAGCTCCTGATCCTTACTTTCTGTCATGAAACAGCAGTTTCCAGAAAAAGGAACAGCCCAACCAAAACAAGCTGGGATTTTGGAGTCTCTCCATGGTCTTTGGGAAAGACTCTGCCATGGCAGAGCAGGAATCAGGGCAGAGCAGGAATCAGGAAAGAAATTTCTTCTATCCTGGGAATAAATATTCATGCCATTCACTGCAGCATTTCCCAGGCATTGACACAATTTTCTCCAAAAACCCATTGAAGATTTTCAGCCAGGAAGGTTCCTCTTCCTGTCGGGTTGGATACAGGAGAGGGTTAAAAGTGGAAGAGTGGCAAGGAGGGGGTAGATTCCAAGTGACCTGGCAGCTGGGAATGAGGCCTGGAAAACAAATGTGGGAAACCCATCTCTTACCCCTATTGCTGTGTTTTGGGAAGCAGAACCTCTGTGCAGGATAAGGGAGGTGTTTGGAAAGATTTGGAGGAAAATTCTTCCTCCCCAGTGGACTAAAAGCTCCATAACCATGCTGTGGGATCCAAAAAAACCTAGGGACATTTATAAGTGTAGGAAAAGTCCAGCAATGTAGGGGAAAACACAGGAATTGTGCAAAAAGCTCAAAAGAAAAAGTTCCTCTGAGAAGTGCCTGCAGTGCAGTGTTTCCATTTTACTCCCTCACCTCTCCAAATTAAATTAATTAAAAAGTATTAGCAGGAGTTATTAATCTTTCTGTAATTGCTATCTCAATAATAAGGAATTGATTAATGATTGCACTAGGAATTATAATAATAATTATTAAAATTTATGCTGGCCACTAATTACCAAATTCCTGCTAATAGGTGCAATAGAATCATTGAACTTTCCTTGGAGGAGTCAGAAAAGTGAGAGGAAACACAAAGCTTTTGGGAGCTGTGGAACTGAATCCTGATGAGAATCATCCCAAGCCTGTCCTGACCTCGGTGCTGAGGTTCCTGCAGGGAATGGTGGGATGTGCTCAGAGACACAGGACACACAATTCCTGCTACTGCATCACCACACAGACCCCTCTGATGCCCTCCAGCCTCCTGGAGTTCAGCAAATTCCTAAATTAAGGCCTTTCTCAGAAGAGGGCTCAGCTGACCTTGGCAGTGCTCTGGTGAAATCAGAGGAAATCATGGAATTATGGAATGGTTACGGTTGGAAAAGCCCTTTAAAAAAGCCACAACACCCCCACATGAAAATGAGAAATGCATTTATTTTATTTCACTTTCATTAACAGCAGCTACAAATGGCCCCAAAAGCAGAGGAACCAGGGACTGTGGACTTTGTCTTCTGCTCCCACCAAGATCTGCACTGGAACATCTCCTTCCACCCCAAATGGACAATTTCCACTCTCCCAGGTTCCTCCAAGCCCCATCCAGCATGGCCTTGGACACTTCCAGGGATGGGACAAAAACAGAAAGAAAATGGGGACAAAGAAAATGAAGAGATCAAATTTTCCTTTACAAGGACTTCTACTGGAGACCCAGAAGCCTGGAAACTTCTTAAGGTAATTAGCTCAAAACGAGGTAGTTAAGAATATCTACAGTGGAAGGAATCCTCATATGATGATTTTACAGTTAATATTTAATAATGGTCCTAAAAATACCTGTCTGAGCACAGTGGAAATTGTGGAGCCTCTGGGAGGTAGTTGGGCAAAAGTCCAAAGAGATATTTTTTATTTTCTGAGTTTTCAGAGGTGTGGGTCCCTCTCACACCTTGCTGCTGTCATTCCTGGGGTGCCAGGACTTTTTCCCCATATTTTGCCATTTTTTAAAGCTGTGTTAAAAATTCACCTGGCCCAGATCAAAAAATGCTCAAGAATTGGTCTTTGCATCCTTGGAAAACTCTGTCAGCTCTGCCTTCCTCCTGCTGGATATTCCCTGGATGTGGCAGGTGGAGAAGTTGAGGCCAATCCCAGCTGGCTCAGTCAACTCTACGAGGTCTTGAATTTGATTTTTGTGGATCAAAAGATCTTCCACCTCGTGATTCCTGAGTTTTCCAAGTGGGCTGAGATCCTCCCACTGTGCAGCAGGAGATGGGAAGCACAGACCATGAACTCCATGAGCTTTGAGGCACCAACAATTCCCACAAAAAGGCCAGGCATGGAGCCCTCTGGAGAAGGGAAGAACACATTTACCCACCTTGAAGGAAATTGAAGTCCTGGTGGTTCTGTAGAGGTATCATTTTCCTGGCAGTGCAGAATTCCACAGGATTGCTCCTTCCTTCACTTCTTCCATGCTATCAGCACATCCCTGTCCCAAAGGGAAAACTGAGCCCTGAGAAAGGCTGTGGAAGGAGCACATTTCCCAGTGGATGTTATTCCAATGAGAGCACGAAATCCTGAAAGAGGCACAGCTCAGGCCTCGTTCCCACTTGGTTTAAGTCCAGACTTTCACCTTAGGCCTGGGCTCAAGCTGGTTTTCGTTGGGATTTTCACCTCCATGTTTTACCATCCCTTCTACATCCATAAGGAGGTGGTTGGTCCTGGCTGCTGTGGGAAGGCAGAAAAACTCCAGGGCTGGGCAGGCAGGGATTTTTAAATTGTTATTTCTATTTTTCTTTTTAATTTTTATTTTAATTTATTAGATTTTCAAGTAACTCTAACGTGACAAAATCTTACCAGACAGGATGGCTGAATTCCCGACAGGAACCAGAGCTATCCCAGGACCAAAGCCAGGAATTTGCCTCTTTCCCAAGCTGCATCCTCTCATTTTCTCCTGTGAAGTTCAAGAGAACTGTGAGTATTGAGGACAATCACCCAGCTGTGTTGTAGGACATTCCCAGGCCTGAGTTCACAGAATTCACAGAATTCTCAATATGACTAGGCTGGAAGAGACCTTCAAGGTCATTGAGTCCAGCCCATGCCCTAACACCTTGTTCTCCCCCTGCTCTCCAGAATTCCATGGCTTGGTGCCCTCCTCTCAGTGCCTATTTTTATGCACATTCCTCAGGGAGAAGACACCCCATAACATGGAATCACAGGGAAAATCCATCTCTTCCTTGGGACATTGGCCACAGAACTTGAGGAGAAAGGGGTAAGGGGATAAGGGATAACTTAGAAAAACAGGGGAAATAACAGAGTAATAAATTATGGATGTACCTAAATGTCTGCTTTGTGCCAGGGGTGACAGCAGCAGACACCACCCACAAGGCCCGGCCTAACTGAGCTTTCCCACAGGCTCTGATGGAGCACAGAGGCCATCAGAAGGATCATGGAATGGTTTGGGGAAGGGACCTTAGAGCCCATTTTGGGCAGGGACAGCTCCCAATGGGCCGGGATGCTCGGTGAGGAGGGAGCAGGGATCATCTGAGGGCAGCTGGAAGCTCCTCAGGCCTTCCCAAAGACACAGCTGCTGTGAGCACTCACATTGATCTCCCCAGGCCCCCCATCCATTCTGGGCTCCACAGGACACTTAATCTTCCTGAGGAATAAATACCCTCAATTACTGCAGAGGGAAGAGCAGCAGTGTATTTATTGGGAGGAAATCGAAAGTAATTACTGTGGAAAAAGTTATGCTGTGGCCTGGAAGTGCAATGCATTATCTGTCATGGCAAGGCCCAGTCCATCATATCCCCACCAATAACCCAGGAGAGGCTGCAGGAGCAGCACAGAGGGATCAAACCCTGCAGGGGGATCAAACCCTGCTGCTCGGGCAGGATTGAATTTTCTGTCCCTCAATCACCCCTTTTGTCCTGGCTCCCTTAACAGGACGATCAGGGCTGCCTGCACATCACTCCAGGCTGGCTTCCCACCCTCTCTCCAAGTCCCTTTGTGCCAAACCTGTACTCCTCAATCCCACAGCAGTCTCCTTTTGTTTCTTCCCCACCTTTCCTATTGGAATGTGCCCCTTGTTGATGGAGTGACAAAACGATCCTTTGTCTCCTTTAAAAGGAAAAAAGCCCAGAAGTTTCTCTCCTCAATTAGGTAAAAAGACACCTCATAGGACCTGGGGGACTTCACCTCAAACTTAGGATAGCCAATTTGTCAGGAGCCAAAAAGTCCCACCTAAGAAATTTACTGGAAAAAGAAGAGAACAAAGGAAATAATCACTTTTGTGAGGCGTTTTACCAGGGGCAAGAGCCTCTTGCCCCTGGCTCAGTTTTTCTCTGTAAAGAGCTTTGTTATTTTGCCTTTTATTAAAACTTTTCTGTTTCCAACACTACCACAGAAGCCATCCTGCTGATTTTATGCCTTCTAAGGTAGCTGAGCTATCTTAGGTGTGATATAAATCTCCAAGAGCTCATGAGACCTGGCTAGAGGAGACCCCTCTATCACTTTCCCTCTGAACCCACCATCACCTCCTGTTTTCCTGCTGGGCCTTCCCTTTGTCCCCAGGCTTTTCCAGGAACAGGAGTATTTCTGCTGCTCTGATGCCACATCAGGTCAGGACACCCCTTTCCTGAGCTCCTGGAAAGCTGGTCCCCAAAATTCCATTGTCACTATGATATTTTTCTGGAAAATCCCTTCACCAGGATTTTTCTCCTGAGAAGCTGAGAAGCCTCAGAAAAGAAATGTAAACAATAATTATCTGATTGCTTGGAATGTGGTCTGGAGGTTGCTTACCAACAGGCGCATCTTTGATTGGTTCCATGTGATTTGTTTTTTATTAATGATCAATCCCAGTCCAGCTGTGTCAGACATTCCGGTCAGTCACGAGTTTTTATTATTCATTCTTGTCTAGCCTTCTGATGTATCCTTTCTCTTTCTTTAGTATAGTTTTAGTATAGCATTTTCATATAATGTGATGTGATTGATGTGATAATGTAATGTAATATAATATAATATAATATCAGCCTTCTGAGAACTTGGGAGTCAATTATCATCTCTCACCTTGTCCTGGGACCCACAACAGCACCACAACAATTGGTGCCCACATTCCATGGATAATCCAGCTCAGCAGATCAACCATTAACAGCTCTCCTAGCCCTCCTTCTCTTAGATGAGAATATGAAAGGTTTGGGCAGAGGTGCCCATCTCAAAACACCTCCATTCCTTGACTCTAATGACCTCTCCTAGGTCGTTCCTTTAGGGATCATTCCAGGGATCCCTTGAAGCAACCAGAGCTCAAATTGCTCCCAAGGAAAAGCCCAAAGGAATATTTGTCTGCCACATTCAGAATACACAGCAGAGTTATCTTGGCTGTGAGGAGGAAAGTTCTGAGTAGCTGGACTGAACCTTGTTTTTATTTATCTCCCCCTCCATGAGTAATTCCTGGCTGTGGGTGGTGCCGTCAGGAGCATCCAACTCACAGGATGTCCCAGCTGGAATGTGGGGGTCTATAATGTCCCCATAGAGAGAATTTTGACATTAAAAACCCTTCCATGTACTCCCATAGGCCCATCTTTGACATTTACCCAAACTGGACCCTCTGACACCCCCATCACCACCGTCTGCACCTCCCACCATCCCAATTATTTCTCTGCATTGAGGAAAATTGGCTTTTCCTGCGTCTACAACGTGATCTGCCCCTGCTGGCTTTGAATGCGGCAGTGTCCCTTGAGCCTGAGCTGCTGCTGTCTCTATTTGCTCTGAAAACAGCCAGTTAAGTCTCTGCCCGTGCTTTAGGAAGCTCTCAGCAAACTGCCCAAGGAAAAAACTCTTTCCAGGAGTTGTGGCAACCTTTACACAGCGTTAAACTGATTAAAACCACTTGGAGCTGTTGGGAAGTGGCAGTGCTGATGTTCCAACACCCTCTGCCACTCCGTGAGGGCCTTCAGGAGCTTCTGATACACCCAGGGGTGCCCAGGGTGGGGTGTTGGGGTGTCTGTGCAGGGCCAGGAGGTGGGCTGGAGAATCCTGTGGGTGCCTTCCAGCTCAGGATATTCTAGAGTTCTCTGAACACCTCCTCAGTGTGGGTTGTGTTTTATGGTTGTCTTGGTTTGAACAGATAAGTGTCTGCTAAGGAAGGCAGGAGCATCCCCTGAAATGGAAAATGCAAACCCCCTCCCTCTGAATTGTTATAATTCTGAAATTAAGGGGCTCTCAGGCAAAGATATGGGAACAGGAATAACAGTTCTTTTTTAGGGAAACTAAAACCACAAAAGAAATAGTACAAACAAAATAACAAACCACTGACAGAGTGAGAATATGCCCTCACCCCCTCACATTTTGGGGCAAATCCTCACATCTGTGGTCTGAGAGCATTGTGTGTGAGTGACTGTCTTGGTTTTAACAGATATGTTCCCCTGAAATGGAAAATGGAAACCCCCTCCCTCCAAATTATTATAATCTTGAAATTAAAGAGGCTCTCAGGAAAATATATGGGAGTAAGAATAACAGTTCCTTATAAGGGAAGGAAATAAAAATAAAACATAAAATGCAGTAATACAAAACCCCACTGCCAGAGCCAGAGCAGTCCCTGCCCCCTGTGTGTCAGGGCGGTGTCCCAGCCCCATCCCATGGGGGCTCAGCCCTCCTGCAGTGCCAGCTGTGGCTCTGCTGCAGCAGGGATCCTGCACAAGGGGGGAGTTTTCCTCTGCAGCTCCAGGGCTGCTGCAGATGGGCCTGGGCTCCCTCTGGCCATGCAGGGCAGCAGAAAGCTGCTCCTCTGGCAATGCAGGGGGCAAAGGCTGCTGTGCTGTGCCAGGCTCAGATTGGATCCAGGTAGGAATGCTTGGCTCCTCCCCTGGGCACAGCATCTCCCCATGGGATGCTGGCATTGGATCAGCCCTGCAGGGACACTCAGTGGCCATGGACAGCAGAGATCTCCTGGAGGGAGGGTTGGTGTGGGAGAGATAAAGAAAAAACTGCCCCATGAACTGCAGAGACCTGCCCCAGCTCTGACAGATGAAAATTAAATACACATTTAACCCAGGACAGCTGTGTTACCACCCTGGGGTGGAATACAGATTTGTTTCCACCAGGGGCAGTGGAAATGTTGTTTGGAGAGGTGTGAACCTCCCAGTGACTGCCCGAAACTCACAAAATTTCTGTGATCTCTCCCCCAGTGCTCAGGGACAGTGATTCCCTGGCTGATTCCCAGTGCTGCCTGCTCCCTTTGTCCTGGGAACAGATCCATAAAAACAGCTGAGAGAAACCTTTTCAGCCCAGTTCCTCTTATCAGTTGTCTCAGACAAGTCATTTGCAAATAAATGTGTTCCCCTTTCTCTTCAGCCACCTGATAACCCCTGTAAGATAAAGCCCCCTCAGCACCCCCATTAATCACTCAGGACAACATTTGCAAATGAGGATTTCACACTTTCACCTCCTTTAGATCTGATCAAATTTCTGCTTCAGAACTGGACTTTAAAATACTGACAGAAAGAAATTAATTCCTTCATTTCCCACCCACTTTTCCACAAAGGAAAAGAAACCTCACAGGTAGAGAGATAAGAACAACCACTATGATCACCTATAAACACTTCTCCAGGGTGTTATCTGTGTTTATCCCTCTTCCAGTCTCCTATCTAGCAAAATTAGTTCTTTTAGGAGAAGAACAAAGGATAAACTGAAAAATGGACAATCTCAGTGAATAAAAAGCAGCTTTTGGAAAGGTGTTGTAATGATAAATTATCCCACATTTCCCTCGGCTCTTTCTCTCCAATATTCTTGGAGGAGCCTGGGATAATGGAAGTTGTCCCTGCCCACGGTGTTTTCTGGGAAACCAAATCCCGGGAGGGTGCCCTGCTGACATTTGGGGTCTTTCCATCCAAGCCCCTGTAGATCTAAGCAGGGAAAATATTCCTTCACTCTGGAGATGCTCAGACTCCTGGTCTTCAGCCATAACACAGCTCCAAAATTGCCCTTGGTCATGAGGGGATCCTGGAGCACTGAATTCAAATTGTGGCCACTCAGCAGCTCCGGGAGTGAACACTGCAGCTCCTCAAATTGTGCCTCTTGTGGAGTGTTGCAGACATCTTTTATGGAAAATCCTTTCCTTAGGATTTTTCCTCCTGAGAAGCTGAGAAGCTTCAAAAACAAAATGTAAACATTGATTATCTGCTGCTGTGGAATGCAACAGGTGCATCTGTGATTGGTCCCATGTGGTTGTTTCTAATTAATGGCCAATCACAGCCAGCTGGCTCGGACAGAGGGCCAAGCCACAAACCTTTGTTATCATTCCTTCCTATTCTAGTCTTAGCTGGCCTTCTGATGAAACCTTTTCTTCTATTCTTTTAGTATAGTTTTAATGTAATATACATCATAAAATAATAAATCAAGCCTTCTGAAACATGGAGTCAGATCTGCTTCCCTCATCCAAGAACCCCTGTGAACACGGTCACAGTGGAACAGGGATTATTCTTAGGGAGTTGTCTGAAGGATGGGCTCCCAGGCTCTTGAGAACTGCATCTCTCTGGGATTCTGCTCCTCTTACAGACCCAGGCAGGGTCAGCTCACTGGCCAAGGTGAAAACTGGATCTGGGCATGCACTGGTGCAGGGGCAGGGCTGGGTTCATCCACCAAGCCAAAATTCAGATTAACTGACCCCACTCATGTTGAAATTATGCCTCCTGCTACTCCCAGGCCAAGATTCAGGTCTCCCAGAGGCTGATGCCTTTGGAAAACTCAGCTTGTGCACGTGACTCTCAAAAGTGGGATTTTCACTCCTGTCTTTGCCCATGGGACACCCCCTTGGGGGCCCACCTTAGCCCTGCCTTGGAGAAGCTGGAGAGGCACAGGGGAGAGGAAATTTGTCCTTTGAATATTCCTGGGCTGGGGTTTTCTCCCCAGGTTTCTCCTGCAGCCAGGGAGCACAGCCAGCATCCCCATTCCATGCTGTTCTGTGTTCAGTGGCTGCTCAGTGATAAATCCATCCAGGATCCTCCCTGCATGTCTGAGCACACCACGAACCCCCCACATTCCAGGGAGAAGGAATTATTCCCCAGCCTGCAAGCTGAGACTTGATAAATCAGATGAACCTGTCCTAGCCCTGATGGATTGGTCCTGTACAGCATCCAGGGCAGGAGTGGAATTTAGATGTCCCCAGAGCCACCTCTTGGCCTGGGAAAGACACAGCCCTGCTGTGTGCAGTGGCTGAAAGGGGCTGGAGAGCATCTCAGGACTGCCACAGGCTGGGGACCTGGTAAGGCAGGGCTGAAGCCACACCAGCAGAACTGAGTGTGTCACCTGTGGAAGAGATTTCCCTGGAAGTGCCCAAAGAACAGCTGGACACAGCTCTGCATGGCATGGTCTGTGGGCATGGGAGTCCTTGGTCAAAGGTAGGGCTTGATGATCTTGGAGGTTTTTCCAACCTGAATGAATTTGTGATCCTGCAAACTGGGGCAGCAGTGACAGTCAGTGTTAGAAGGGATGGAAGGGAAGGAATGGAGCCCTTGCCTGGGAGTTTGCTCCCTCAGGGTGCTCTCACACCCCTGCTGCTCCAAGTCCTTCCCCTGCAGGAACAGCAGCAGAATTTTGATTTAGGTTTGATCCAGACACCACCAAGCCCCAACTCCTCAGCCCACCCACCACACCTTCCTTTCACAATCCTTGTTCAGGGGCCTGGAGGCACCTGGGGGGCTCTGGAGCTCACAGATCTGTGTTCAGAGGCAGCTTCAGGACTCCTCATGCTCATGAATTCCTCAGGGCTTCTGCTAAGGACAGCAATATGGGTCCAGTTACCATTTTAATGAGCTGGAGATCATCAGAGGAGCTGTAACAGCACAGAGCCCAGCAGCTCTAGCTGCTCTGAGCTTTGTGGGCTTTATCTGTCCCCAGACACCTCTTTGGACACCTCTTTGTGGGCTTTGGAGAAGCAAATCTTTGGTGTTCTAAGGATCCTCACTGAGCATCCTTAGAACACCAAAATCCAGTGCCAAGGAAGGAAGGAAGGAAGGAAGGAAGGAAGGAAGGAAGGAAGGAAGGAGTTAATCAACAGAGAAGGATTTTGAAACAACTGGAAGTGGAGTGAGGCCACATCTGCATTGGGAAAGAGGATTTATCCAAATGACAAATGTGGATCAATCAGGTTTTGGTTAGACCAAGGCAGTGGCAGCTCCTCTGGATTTCCAAGCTCAGAACTAGGAAATGGTTTGGGTTGGAAAGGACCTTAAAGATCATCTCATTCCACCCCCTGCCACAGGCAGAGGTGCCCCAAATTCCATGGATCCCATGGGACGGATGGTGTGATTGATTGATTGATTGATTGATTGATTGATTTGTGCTCAGGCAGTGGATTCCTTTCCCTGATCAATCCAAGCAGGTCAGGAGGGATGAGGGGAGGGAAGGAGGGAGGGAGGCTCCTTCCCCAGGAATGATGAGATTTTCCTTCTGCTGAAGTTCCTGAGGTCAGAGCTGTGGGAATCAGGAATTCATTCCAATGGATGTGGGCCCACAGATTGCAGGAGCTCTCCCACAAATAACTGTGCCCAGGAAGAGGATGGAGGAGGTCACAGATGAATTAAAATAAATATTTGGCTTATGAGAGCTCTTGGTTGGCTTGTTTTCTTCTAGAATAGAAGTGAGCCTCAGGATGGTACAGAATAGACCAGCAGCCCCCTGGATCAGCAGAAGCAAGGAGGAGATAATCCCAAAAAATGTCAGGAAGTGGCTTTAAGGGAGATGTTTTTCAGGATCCCTCCAAATCTTTCTGGAGCTGAATTTCCACAGAATCCCTGTCCTCTGCTCCTTGGCAAACTTATTCAGCTGCTTTTTCCCAGCTCCACAGTTTTTGTGCTGCTTTGATACCAAACTCACACATTAAAAAGTGTGGAACTGGGGTTTGGATCTGCCCCGTCCATTTCTTCCTCTCCATGGAGCTGCAGATTTACATTTTAACAACTTGCCCTTGTTTCCTGTAAATGTTTCTTCAGTAAATGGAAGCAATTACTGCTGTAGGTGATCAATAGTGCAGCCAAACAGGAGTTCAGGAGCTGTGATAGGGATTGGGAGTGGCAGCATGGAGTTTATTGGTGCTGGAATACATCATGGGATAGTCTGTGCAAGAAGCAGCCCTTCCCTGAAAAACACTGAAACGCAAAATGTAGGATTCATTCTCCCTGGGATCAGTTTAGGGCTTTACTTGGGTGGAAAGAAGAATTTCCCCACTATTTGGTGTTCCAAACATAAAGGAAAATGCAAATACTAATTTACATTAGCATGTAAATGTAAGAGTTGGAATTTTCACCTCAAGGTGTGAAGGTTTTCCCTGTGTGCAGAAGGCTTAGAACCCAAAATTCCAGGAGATGGGGATGGCAGCAAACCCCAAATAAACCCCCAGGAAAGATGTGGGCTCCAAGCCAGCAGCAGCTCCAGGCACATCAGAATGCACAGGGAAGACCCAGACGGATGTAATGACACAACAAAACATTTGTCTGCTCCCAAATTTCCAGCTCATGGAGTGAGTTTTCCATCACAAGGCGAGTGTGGGTCCCCCAGGAAAGCTCCTCTGGCTCATTCTTCACAGCAGCTTCTGCAATGACCTCTGGATATTTCCTGGGGAATTTCCTGAAATATTGAAAAGTGACGAATTGAAAAGCACCTGAAACTCTGTCAGGCTTCTTTTGGATTTTGCATTTAATTGAATTTTACCCTAGGTTGTCCCTCAGTGTCACTGAGAGATGATGTGTCTTTTATAGCTCCTGGGAAGCATTTTCTTCCTGGGAGCACAGCTCTGTGTGGACACTTCATTCACACTCCCTGTGCTTCCTGATCCATCCATGGGCACTCCCACAGGGAATGGGAGCGCTGCTGCCACAGCCATCCCAGCTCCAGCTCTGCTGCCCTTCAACATGAGACAGGAATTGTATCCAGCCCCAAGGCAATGCTCTGAGGGAGAAATGTGACATTTTTGTGTCCTCTGAGGGTGACCAGGTGGGGCTGTCACCCTGTGGTGGGAGGATGAGGGACCAGGAGCTTCATTTGTCATTCCAGTCCCTTTTCCCTTTCCTGAGTGTCCTGTGCTGGTTTAACAGCTGCACATCGGGAGAGGAACAAATGATCATTTTCTGCTCTGTGTTCTCCTATTCCACTTCTATTGCTCTTTGGGGCTGATTTTTTTTCCCAAAGCTGTGTCCCCATGACTGTGTTGGTCCTTCCTCTATTGCATAATAGGAAATAGCCAGGAAAAAAAAATTCCTTTTTCCTCCAAAGGACAGCAGCATCATTCAGAGCCATCCCTGGGACACAGCACAGCCCACAGGGACAGGGAAAGGGAAAAGGGAAATGAGAAAGGGAAAAGGGAAAGCGAAAAGGGAAAGGGGAATGGGGAATGGGAAAGAGAAATGGGAAAGGAAAGGGAAAGGGGAAAGGGAAATGGGGAATGGGGAGAGGAAAGGGAAAGGGGAATCATGAAAGGGAAAGGGAAAGGGAAAGGGAAAGGGAAAGGAAAAGGAAAAGGAAAAGGAAAAGGAAAAGGAAAAGGAAAAGGAAAAGGAAAAGGGAAATCATAAATGGGAAATGGGAAATGGGGAAAGGTAATGGGAAAGGGAATGGGAAATTTGGAAGGGAAAGGGAAATGGGGAAAGGAAATGGGAAAGGGAAATGGGAATGGAAAAGGGAAAGGGAAAAGGGAAAAGGTATGGGAATGGGAAATGGGAAAAGGGGAAAGGGAAAGGGAATGGGAAATGGGGAAGCTGCTGAGATCTCCACCCCTGATACCGAGGTTGGGTGCTGCCCTGGTGCATTTGATGCAGAAAAGTGCTCCAGAGGAGTCCCATTCCATCACCAGTGTCTCTCCAGGTGACTGAGGGTGTCTCAGATGTGCACAAATCCATGCCCAGCACCTGGTTCCCTTTGGAGATGGAGAGGCCAGGAGGTGTTGGTGATGAGGAGAGATGGGGAAGGCTTTGAGACGGTCAAAGAATCCAAATTTATTATGGAGTACAACTGCTTACATGCTTATTGTAGGAAGACTAGTGATGTTTTACTACAGTGATTGGGTTAAAGAGCACATAAACAAACTTTTACATTTTAAACATCTCTTGCTTGCAGAGTCTGATGTAATTTTCTTTTTCTGGTAAGTCAGTCTGATTGAATCTTCTTGCAATCTTGATTTAATCCTCAAAGTTCTGTTTGCTATTGCCAAGGCATCCCGTCATCAAATCTCTTATGCTGACCAGATCCAAAGCCCATCCTCTGTCCTGTCCCAGTCTCCCAGCAGGGCAGTGGTGCCCAGCCCAGCACATCCTTCCCAAATGTCTTGGTTTGGAAAGCCAGGAGTCTGTTAAGGAAGGCAGGAGCCTCCCCTGAAATGGAGAATGTAAACCCTCCCCACCCCTCTGAATTGCTATAAATTTTAAATTAAGGGGCTCTCAGGCAAAAATATGGGAGCTGGAAATAACAGTTCTTTAATAGGAGAAGGAAAAAAATAAAGGATAAAATAAACAATGCAGTACAGTAGAACAACAGTGACAGAGTCAGAACCCAACCTGACACCCTGTGGGTCAGGGTGTTGGTGGCAGTGCCATTGGAATTGTGGCTCAGCCCTCCTGCAGTGTCAGGGGTGGCTCTGCTGGAGCAGGGATCCTGTAGAGAAGGATGTATTCTTCCTCTGAAGATCCAGTGGGAGAAGAAACAGCTGCTGTTCCTCTGGGGAATCCAGTGGAGAAGCCGTGCTGGTGTCTCAGAACCTCTGGATTATATCTGGGTAGGAATGCTTGGCTCCTCCCTCTGGGCTCACATCTCCCAGTGGGATGCTGTAGTTCTTATCAGCCATGCAGGGACATTCAATAGCTGTTATCAGCAATGTCCCCTCCCGAGGGAGGTGTGAATGTGGTCATTCAAAGAGAGAGATAAGGCAAACTGCCCACTTGACAAAGGTAATCTGCCATACAGATGGTAATGAAAAACATCTTGTATTGCAATCTTCAACACCAAATTCCTCCCATGCAGCCCCAGAGGTGCCACTGCCCACGAGAAGCCCCAGAAGGTTTTGCTCAGACAGAGAGAGCAAAACAGACACTGGAATTCCATAGCCGTGGATCCAGGTCCCAAATTTAGGCTGTGCAGCACCAAACCAGTGAGCTGAGCCCAGCTGAGGGAAGAACAAGAACCCAGAAATGCCAGTGCTGCTCCAGGACTCTGTGTCTTCCTTCTTCCCCAAGGTCTTTCCACATCCACCCAGCTGCTTCCACACATTCCTGCCCCTCCCAGAAAAAAATCAGAGATCTTGGAATGCAGCTTCAGCAACCAGCTCAGTTTCTCTAACATATTATTATTATTATTATTATTATTATTATTATTATTATTATTATTATTATTATTATTATTAATAATAATAATAATAATAATAATAATAATAATAATAATAATAATAATAATAATAGTAAACCAGAGTGGAGCATTTTCCAGAATATTCTCATTTCAAGCCAAGTCTCTGTTCTCACAGTCTGACTGGTATTCCCTTTTTTCCCTGCTCCAAGCCCTATCACAAAGGATCATCTTCCTGCTCCTTCACCCCATAAACAAATTGTTTTCCTATTTTGTTGCATGCTGGTGCCTGCAATTGTCTCTTTATTATTCTCTTAGCAGATGATTCTGAAGCTCCCAGGCACAAATTTCTGTCTATTCTTCCCTAAAAACGGGTGCTTGGATGTTGTCCTGGCTGTCTGAGCTGGGGGGAGAGCTCCTTTCATCAATGAAAGGCCCATTCAGCCTGGACTGAGCCCACGAGAGCATTCCCAGCTCCAGAATATTTTTAATTGGTTCCATTTCAAAAACTGGGTTGCACAGCTCTTGAAAGGGCCTTAATTCTTATTAATTTTCCTGATAGCAGACATGGCCTCCTTTTGATGTGCAAATTTGGAACTATTTTTCCGCACACAAATTCCCCCCCTCCTTCTCCTGCCGTGCGTAGATTGGGATCTGTGGGAAATGAATCCAGAGCAGCTCCGGGGGAGGGATGGGAGGGATGGGGTGGGATGGGATGGGATGGGTGGGATGGAGTGGGATGGGGAGGGATTGGAGGGATGGGAGGAATGGGGATGGATGGGGAAGGATGGGAGAGATGGGGAGGGATGGGAGGAATGGGGATGGATGGGGAAGGATGGGAGAGATGGGGAGGGATGAGAGGGATGGGAGGGATGGGGAGATGGGGAGGGATGGACAGGGATGGACAGGGATGGGGCCCAGGGATTTGTGAGGAGGAGGAGAAAGCAGCAGCCAGGAAATATCTGAGGGTTTGCAGCCCACGAGCAGCTCTGGCCATGGAGGGCTCTGGGGGTGCAGGTGAATCCTGGGGCTGTTCCCTGTGGGATCCAGGGGTGCTGCAGCATCCATGGGATACGAGTCCTGCCAGCACCAGCTGTCCTTAACCCTGGGGTCTGACTGAGCCCAGGGCTGGGCCAGGCCCTGTGGTGGTCAATGGTTTTACCTGGAGGTCTGAACTCACTCTCCCTGTCCAGAAAGGGGTAGAAAATGCTCCATTTTATCCAGGATTTTCAGATGCTCCATTTTATCCAGGACTTTCAGTTTTCCCTGTTTCAGTCACCACTCAGAATCATGTAATGGTTTGGATGGGAAGGGATCTTAAAGTTCACCCCATTCCCATCCCTGCCATGGCAGGGACACCTCCCACTGTCCCAGGCTGCTCCAGCCCCAATGTCCAGCCTGGCCTTGGGCACTGCCAGGGATCCAGGGGCAGCCACAGCTGCTCTGGCAGCAGTTCCTGGGGCCAAGATTGCAGGAGTGGTTTCCTGGTGAGGTCCCCTCTCCTCCTGTCCCACCAAAGCCCTGCCTGCCCCTCACCTCACCAGTCCTGTGTGAGTGGAAAGGCCCTGGCAGTGCCCAAGGCCAGGCTGGACAGGGCTTGGAGCACCCTGGGACAGGGGAAGGTGTCCCTGCCATGGCAGGGGTGGGATGAGAGGGGTTTTAATGTCCCTTCCAACCCAAACACCACTGCAATTCTGTGATTTCATGATCTTCCACTTATCAGCAATTTATTTCTATTTATGGGTTGAGGGCACTCATCTTCTGCCAACAATAAAGGAAAATTGTAACATTTTCTGTGCAAGGCCATCACTATTTTTCCCCGTTGTTTTTCCCATCCTTTTTCCCTCATTGCTGATCACCACCTGCATTTTCAGGGACCAGCTCTGCACAATTTTTGGGCCTCTGCACCCTCAGACCCCTCCCAGGATTTTCTCCTGAGGGCACAGTCCCCCCTTCCCAAGGATAAACTTCATCCCCTAAAAATGGCAAAGGCCTTTCCTGCATTTACCAATATTAAAATCAATGTTCACCGTGGGCCCTTTTGTCACATAATTCCAATTTCTGTGAAACCTCCCTGTCCCCGAGCAGCAGTTTGTGTCACCTGCCAAATCCTTGGGCTGATTTAAGGCACACCTGGCTCAGGATCGTTCAGGAGGATTTTGACTTTCCCAGCAGCCTCCCAGGAACTTGTGGCAACTTGGCACAACTTGATGACCTTTGGGGGATATTCCTGATCCAGGGAGCGCAATCAGAGATGTCCAAGGGCTGTAGATCAAACCAAGCAGAAAAGAGAGAGAGGTTTAATTTGGGAAAGGTTTTCATTTAAAAACCAGCCTCATTATGGAAATTGTTCCTGTCCCTTCTGCCCAGTGAGAATGAGGGACCCAAAAATGGGAGAGAAGCCACCCCCAGTGAAACTCCCAGGAGTATTTTGAAGGAATGCCACTTAAAATCTGTCCTGTACAGGCAGGTGATAAATGGCAATGCAGCCAGCGTGGAGAATCCAAGCTTGACCACAATATGGAATTTATGCAAAAATAAAGGAGGGGATAATAAATGTGACATGGAAAGAATTAATTTTTCGGTTCAGGAGTCTTGCTTTAGAACAAAGCACAGATGCCCAGCCTGTGTCCAAACCAACTTTACTGAATCCCACTCTGGAATCAGCCTCCCTCAGTGCGGGATCTGGGTGGGAAGGAAGGAGATCCTGCAATCCCAGGCATCTGGGGGCGCTTCCCAAGCATTTTCCCCACACCAGGATCCTTTGCTTGCACTTTGGCATCTCCCAGCTACAAATGGGATTGAGGAAAGCAGGGAAGAGCATGGACAGGGGTGGGAATGCAGGAACAATTCCACAGTGGATGTTTTCACCCCAAATCATGGGCTCCCCTCAAGCAAAGCCCCACTGCCTTCCCAGGGATGGAGAAAGAGGATGGTGGAGAGGAAAACTTGGCTCAGGGGGGAAAACACAGCCGGGGGGATCCATGGGAAAAGATTGATCCATTTAAATGTAAAAGATAGGAAATCTCTAACTCCAAGCCCATGACTTTATTGAGGACAGTGGGAAGAAAGGAATCTACAATTAAACATTTTAAACTTTCCTGAAAGGAGAAGGTTGAAAAATTTAACAAGATCTTGTTCCCAAATTTATTTGAATATTGGCATAGAATATGCATTAAAGGTTTATTTTAAGTCAATATTCCTGAAGGATAACCAGCACATCCAGGGCCTGTTTCCATCAGCTCCCTGCCCCATCCCCAGTGTGGGGCTGCTCAGGGACACCTGGCACAGGTGACCAAAGGTTTGGGTGGCTCCAGGGACAGCCAGGTCCTCCTGGAAACCACTGGGAAAGTGTTCCAGGGGGGTTTCCAAAGGATAAATGTGTGACTTTCCACAAAAACATTGTCTGAGGGCTGTAAGTGCTCATTGATAGTTTTAAGAAGGGGAACAATTTATGTCACCAAACTTCATCGCCTGGAGAAATAATTCCCACCTCTCTGGTGCTCTCACCACCCATGGTCCATGTCCAGGAGCATGGTGACAGTGACAGGACAGCAAAAACTGGCAGGAACTGGCCTAAAATAATCCCATGTGTGTAACAGGAGCTTTGGAGCTGTGAAACCCTGCAGGGAATGAGCACGAGGCTCACGGGTCCTTCCCACCCCTTGGGTTCTCCTTCACCACAACGCAGAGAAACAACCCAAAGCTTTGGTGAAATCTGTTTAATTCCAGCCATTCCTGGTGCGGGGGTGGTTCCAGAGGGCCAGGAAGCACCGAGCCCTCACCCCTGAGCTTCAGCCCAGTCTGAGTTATTGAAGCAGCCACAATACCTAAAACTTGCACCAGCCTTGTCCTGAGGCCACATCTGAGCCCCAATGAACCTTTAAAGGACAAATCCTCTGGCAGAGGAGCAGAGGAGAGAGTATGGGAAAGAAAAATGAGGCCATTGCTGGAGCCAGGTCACGTTAGAAGACTTTTACAAAGCCAACAATGGAGCATGGGGGGGTTTTTCCAATTTTATTTTTCTGGATATTTGCTTGCAGAACCTGCCAGGTCACCCTGTGCCAGCACCCAGGGATGTGCTGAGGCAAGCAGGAGCATTCTGTGGACAGGAGGGACAATTCCTCAAGCACAGCCATGAAAATGCCATCAGTGTTTGGTGAGTTTATTCTCCTTTGTAGCCCTTTTGTTTTCAGGATACTCACAGGAATTAAAACACTCTGGGACCACTGGATTCTCCACAATGGGAAACAGCAAAGAATCCTTCAGGCTGCTGGAGCAGGGACATCCCTGGGGGCCCCAGAGCAGCTGAGGATTCCCCTGGATCCTGGAAATGTCCCAGGCCAGGCTGGATGGGGCTGGGATGGTGGAAGGGCAGGGGGTGGGACTGGAAGGGTTTCAAGATCCCTTCCAACCCAATTCCATCATTCTGTGGTTCCTGTTTTGGGGTGGGGTGGGGAAGGGAACACCCCCTCTGTGCTGTTTTCTATGGGAATAAAAAAACTCAACCACAAAATTAATTTCCTCGACATGGGGGAGGAAGAGACTCCTGCATGCTCTTGACACCTGCTGGGGATTCTCCCTGAGGAAAATCAGGATTCATTTAGGGGAGAAAACAATGAGTGAAAACAAACAGCCTGGGCTTAGACTGCACTTGAAAGCGATGCTGGCAGGATGAAGGGATTGCTGCTCCTGGGTGGGACCAGCTCACATGGCTCCCCCATCCCAGCAGCTTTATCCAAGATATTTTGGGCAACACAGATGCAGATTCCAGCTCTTAAATCTTTCAGGCTTATCAAAGAGTTTGTTGTTGTGGGTTTTTTTCCTTTTTCTTTTTCCCATTTTCAGCCCTGTGGATTCCGAACCACCGAGATCTTCTTATGTCTAATAAACACAGAAATGCTTCTCTTTCCAGCTTTGCTGCTAAAGCCAGGATGATTATAAAGCTAAATCCTGGGCATATGGCGTGGGTGCTGCTCCTGGAAACTTCTCCTGGGTCTGGCACTGAAGGGGGAATTAACCCTTGGCAGGAAAACAGGGAAAACAGGGAAAACAGGGCTGTCCCCCCCAGATCCCTGTGCCAGGGTGTCACCATAGGACATGAAAGAACTCAAGCTCACACCACTGCTCTCAAGGTGAAGAAAAAGGGAAGTTTATTTTCGGACTCCAACATTTATAGTTTTCCAAGAGTGACTGGATTGGAGGGTGACAGTGCCACCTCTCCAATGACACTGGACAGACCAACAGTCCATCAACTCTCTCCTCCTCCATAAAGGAATGCAAAGCAATGAGTTATTTACAGAAAGTGTGTGAGAAAGTTCGCTACAAGAATGTCAACATCAGAAGGCTTAGAAAATCTTAAAAAACCAAAGTGACAGTGGGACACCTTGGGAGGGACAAGGACAGGAACAAAGTGCAGCCCTGAGCAGTTCAGAGCCATCAGGGAGAAAAGCTCAGCCCAAAGTCAGCTCCAAGGCTCTGCCTGCTGCAGCCATTGCTGAGGGGATGGGTGAGTGCACAGGGTAAAACAGGAATTTCTGATCACATCTCTGTGTGGTCAGCCCATTGCTCCCTGTCAGCATTTCCCTCGTGCCCCCATAAATCAAACCCTCCTGCAGGCAGCTCAGAGCCACAGGGCTTGGTTTGGGAGCACCCTTGGCTTTGAAAAGCAGGAGGCTGCATCCATAGGAAAAACAATTCCAATAAATGCAAGCCCTGCGTTCTGGCCCTCTGGGATCCTTTGGGTCTCTGCTCCTCACATGGATTTTGTGCTACCAACAATTTATCTCCTGCAGGAGTGCTTTGAGCAGGGGCCACGTTCTGTTCTGTGTTTTTTGAAATATTCCTTGATGATGGACAAGGGGTTTGATACATAAATGGTCTGGAAGATCCCCTCCCTTCCTGAGGGGTGACACAGAGGGGTCAGCAGGGAGCAGTGCTTCTCCTGAGGAAACAAAATTATGGGGATATTGGCAGCCAAACTCTGTCTCCATGGGCAAGGGGCCTTCCCCTTCTATATCTATGCTGGAATTTCTCAAAAACAAGGAGCCCTGGAGAGCTGCTCTCTCTCTCACAGGAATTGCTGAGACATTTGAAAATCAATTCTCTGGCCCTGGGAGGAGCTTTCAGTGAAATCTTTCACAGGTCACTTGGTAAGGAAACCTCCATTGCAAAGGTTCCAAAGGAGCCATTACCAGCTCAATAGGGGAAAAAAAAAACACCTTGAGGATGGAAACAGAGGTTGCTTCCACTTTGTAAAGGGTGGCAGCTCAGCCCAAACAGCCCAGATATTCTTTTTATCTCTTGCAAGAGCAGAGCTTTATCCCTGATTGCATCTCCTTGCTGCTCCTCGGAGCCAAGTGCCCGGCACAAATCTCCTCCAGCCTCCTGTGAGGGACCATTTTCTGCAGCAAATGACCACTGAAATGTTATAAAGAGGCTGTGGAACCCCATCAGGCACCAAATAATGCAGCGTTTGAGTGTCCCCTGAAAGGTGACCCGAGCCAGAACACAGCTCATGGGCATCACTCTGCTCTTGTGGCTGGGATGTGATTTAGGGCTTCACATCCTGCTTTTAAAAGTGCCAAAATTAATAATGGAATGGATGCCTTTCCCAGGCAGGGAGCAAAGCAACCCAATGGGCAAGGCTGCAGATTGGTTTGGGAAGAGAAATGGGGGCCCAGGAGCTGTAAAATGATGGGGGAAGGAGAGGGAGCCCTGGGCAGGGAGAGGAGCTCTGTAAATCACAGGATGCACCACGGAGCAGAGCCCAGAGCTCCGGGGTGGAGGGGGATCCTCTGTCAGAGAGCAAATCCAGAGTCAGGGATGGAAACACAGCCTGTGGTGGCTCCTGGAAAAGCCTGGAGGGAATGGTGGTGATCTGTGGGCGTGATCTGATCCATGGAGGGGATCTAATCAGTGGGAATTATCTGATCTGTGGGAAGTTATCTGATCTGTGGAAAATGATCTGATCTATGGGAGTGATCTGATCCATGGGAAATTATCTGATCCATGAGAAGTGATCTGATCCATGGGAAATTATCTGATCCATGGAAGGAATCTGATCCATGGGAAATTATCAGATCCATGGAAGGGATCTTATTCATGGAGGTGATCTGATCCATGGAAAATTATTTGATCTG